>NC_028637.1:79603589-79693796 GCF_001406875.1 Solanum pennellii | reverse complement strand
TATATATATATATATATATATATATATATATATATATATCTTCTTAATCAACATGGCAGTATGACACTCTTTGACAACCAAATCAGATACACCTGACACGATATTTATGCATGAGTATGTGAAAAACCTTACACAGTCTATACATATGTGAGATAACTTTTCACGATTCTCTTGATTCTTTTCTTTAGGAAACCTAGATCATAATTCATCTCTTTTTCCATAAATCATGCATACTTCATGAAAACATCATTCATAGATACATAATTTCTCTATAAATTCATGTTTTTTATGTTCATAGTCAAAATCATAATCTATAATTGAATTGGAGAGTTGAAGAAAACCTTGGGGCTCAATGGGTGAATGGAACCCATTGATGGAAACCTACATACCTTGAGGATAAAACCCCATAATCAATTATGAAAAAGAAGACTTGATTTGGAACCCTAGATTCTTCTTCTTGACATTGAGAGACAATTGAAGGAGATGAACTTGGATGGATTTAGGGAATTGAAGAGAATGAAAGACTTGGGGCTAGTTTAGGAATAAGAAATAGTAATAGGGTCTAAACAACGTAGTATAGGCATTAGATTCATAGGAAAACACATGAATACCCTTAAAAACTATCGGACGATTCCTATGATTTGGACGTACGCTCTATAGATCTTTCTATGGTCTGTATTGGTAAAGCGTGGAACTAACTTCAGAAACCTAAGTTTCACCTTACTTCCCATGAGAACATTCTATGGTCAGTTTGAATTCTTATGGCCCATAGACCCTACCCATAGAACTTAATATTTTAGTCCATCATTTCACTAAGTTTGAAACTTTTGTACGGAGGCCATCTACAACTTGTCAACCAGAAACATGAAATTTTAAAATCTCATCTCCAACTTTACTACTTCTTTACTACGTCCCATAAAATTTTCTACATTCCATAGGTTGGACTCGTAGAACCTGCTACAGTGTTAAGAGTTTGCATTTTCCTTTCCCTTTTAACTTTCCAATTTCTAGGGTTTTCAATTATACAATAACCAAATTCATCCAAACAAATCAATGTTTAACAATCATCCATAGCCACAAACACAAAACTAGGATCTTTAGCTACTAATATCTAAAAAAGAAAAAAAGAAAAGGATGAAGAAAAACCCTAATAGTGAATTCTATTTTTTGCCTCTTGTACCAAAAAGTATAATGGATTTGTGAAAAGAAGCACGTTGTTTTATTTATAGGGTTTGGGAAAAGAATATATTTTCTTCTTGGATTTTTATTCCTAAAATTTGGAATTTTTGTTGGGCTTTAATGTGGCAGTGGACCATCGTAGCACTATACATGGACTTTACAAATTTAGGGCCTAGCAGGGCGCACCAACTATTTTCTTGACCCCAAATTTAGTGGTTTGGGACCTGACGTGGTTCCCAATAGCGAGCTAAAGCACATATTTCTCTTAATCATTCATTTTTTGTATTCCTCTAATTTTCTTCCAAGCTCTCCGCCTTTGTTTAAGGTCCCATTTACTTGATTCTTGCATCAATTCCTGTATTGTCTAATCACATGTCTTAGTGCATAATTTTTTGCATAATCATCAAAACACAACTAATAGATTAAAGAATGCTCTTAGAACTCAAGGTATATGCGGGTAAAATAGAGTAAATGAGAATATAAGTACACCCAAGATCACCACTCCACACTTGAACCTTTGTCCATCCTCAAACATATCTCTACATTGTTGCTATCACTTCACCATTAACACCTAAGGACCCTCCCGCCCTTACTTTCATCAACAAAACTCTTTCAATCATGTTTCCATAATTCACCTCTCTTGCAATAACACATGTCGTTGCTTAACACCAAACTTTTTTATCAGACACAACATAACCTTAATAATAGACTCATTACAAATCTATCAGACCAATAGGATAATGTATAAACAACATAAGTAACAATAATACCATGTATATGTTATGAGTTACCCACACTATTTCCAATACAACCCTTATCTCATCGTGTTTTAGTTTCACAGCCATTCAACTTTAAAGGGCCAATTCTGAAAGTTTAAACACTCTTTTTTTTCTCACAAAAGATGTTTCAACATATCACAACATGTCATAGGATTTCCCTTAGTGTATAGTGACATTGGCAAGGTACTCTACTCATAGAATCAAAAAGACTTTCTTAGGTACTAATGTAACGTTTTTGGACGGGAAGAATACTTTTGGACACATACGCGCGCGCGCACACACACACATATATAAAATTAATTTCCTCCCTTATGCATTGTTTTACACAACACTTTACCATTTCTTCCTCTCTTAGCTTATTTCTCTCCTTTGCTCACACCTCTCAAAATTTGCCCTTTTTCTTTTAGTTTCCACCCTTAATAATCAAAATCACTTGCCACTTGAAAATAACTTTTCTTATGTCAATATATTAGCACTTTGTTTTTTCATTTTTTTTCATATGAAGCCAATACTTTGCTAATTAATTTATGGGATCTTTTCACTGACTCTCTCCTTCACTACACTCGCCTTCTCCCCTTTGAATCACTATTCTTTTTATTCAACCCCTTTCATCACAAAGTGCATTAAGGAACATTATTTGTATCAAATTGAGACAAGGTATATAAAATGGATCAGACTCATTATACGACTAACAAACAAATACTACAAGGATCAATGGGCTACACTAGGGATAATGTCTAGGACGCACAAACTAGAATCAGCGGGCTATACAAGGAGAAACTTAAATAACGTTCCACAACTTCATGCAAGTCAATTTATCACCCAATCACGTGGCAAGTTCTACATGTTATTCTATGTAAGAAACTAATCAAATGCTCACAATACATGACACCATGGTGCACATATATGGACACAATTATTGGTTGCTCATGCACAATTCATTGAGTGAATTTACACAATTAAGCCTAATTTCTTTATTTCTAAGGCCCATTAAAGAACCTATGTGTTTTCAAGAGTTACTTCTTTAATCTATATGATCAGGCATGAACTACCTGATGACGTCCGACTAATTTCCAAGTGGGGCTTCAAAGTTCCAAATATCGGATGTTCACTCCTACAAACCTTTGTCTATTTTTTCTTTAACACGATCACCATCCATCCGTAATTGGGACACGCCACTACTTCTATGACTCTCCTAAAAGAAAATATTTATTCGGTTCAAATGGACAATCCTTAGGAAAAGAACCAAAAATAAAAGCCGAGAACATATCCTAAAAAAATACTCAATAATAGTAAAAACTAGGAATTTATACCTCCCCAAACTTAAAAGATGACGTTATCCCCAATGCAACAATCAATACATAAGCTTAGAGTGAAAGGAAGAACTCCGTTCGTCCCGTAGGCCTAGCTAATAACATGTCCTCTTAGTTTTCAATGAGGATCACACACTCATTCTTAGCCATATTCCTTAGCTCTAAATTTTGGATACCATACTTCTCCAAAACCTGTAAAATAAAACAAAAATGACACTAAAAAAAAATAAAAATCAACATTACAACTAGGGTTGCCTCCTAAATAAGCGCTTAATTTGATGTTGTGGTTCGACATGGTTAAGTTCATCACTTTTTCTTCTACTTTGAACTTATGAATTGTACCTGTAACTTTGGATCAACTTTTCTTATCCTCTCAAGGAGCGGTAACATAAATATAAAGGAACCAAGAATATATGTCACAACGTGCAGTTCTTTGCCTATATGTGAGGAATGTCATTTTTTCGATGTGGACTAGCAAACTTTGGGATTTAAGTGCCTTTTTATCATGTATATACTCCTCCACTAGTTAGTATGACTTGAATTTCATGTTGTCATTCAAGCATAATGTAGAAAAATGTTTAAATGAAATCCAAGATGCCTCAATTCCAAAACAACATTATTTGAAACATTCTTACTTTTGTACTCCTTCTCAACATTGAAACTCAGTAATAAAGTATAGTTGCATGGTTGGATTTCCTTTTTTTTCTCCATTAGTTGGTCATCATCCATGAAAATTGGTGATTCGACATCAGACGCCTCAATCTTTTTGTTGAACAGAGCCTTAAAGTCATGAATATCTTATTAAAATTGATCAATTTCTTGTGTAAGATCAACTCTTCCTTTTATCAATTGGATTTTTATGTATGATAGACCATCACAGATAGACTCTTGAAACTACAGAAGTTGAGATTATTCTTATTGCCGAAATTGGCTCACTATCTCTACTTCTTCATAAATTTTGCTTGTTGGGATTCAATACCTTCCTCTAATTGAGCATTACCTAAGCATGTACATTGCAATTCATAAATGTCAAATTTATGCAGCATTTAACGCCTGGTTGCTCAACAAAACATTTTGTAGAGCATCATCCAAGTTGTCAATCCTTTCTATCATTCTCTTAAATAATTCATTTGTAATCATGTCCCTATGCGGGTCATTTTGATTATTCCCTTGAATTGTTGTTGGTATTTTTCTACCTATTGTTTTGAGAATTGCACTGAGTATGAATTTGATTCTAGTACTGATTACTTCCCTATAAGAAGTACGGTTGATTCTCCCAACTTGTATTATACGTGTTGCGATAGGCTTGGGATCCACAATCCCTATACACATTTCCCAGCATAATTCATAGATTATGGATTTAACTTGCAATATACATCCATATGCTAGCTACTTCCACAAACTTCGCATTTTAAAGCTCTTGTTGGGTATCCTCTGCTCTATTACTCTTTTGATTATCACAAACAAAACAAGAATGATAATAGGGGTTAGAGGAGAGAAATAAGAGTTAGGACAACCATTCCAATGACCATCTTAATCACCACAAATATGACATACATTCCATTCAAAAGATTAGATAGGTTTTCCCAACTTGCCTTTAAAAATAGTAGGACATTCAATATTTAAGTGGGCTTCACAATACTTACAAGGATAGTTATTACTCGACCATCATTTGTCCCAATCGTCCATATCAATAAGAATATTAACATATTCAAAGGAGAAAAATTATTCGTAAAAAAACTAATAGAATAAAGCTTCATTAAATAAAAATAAAAAAGTATAAATTGGGAAACTAATTTATTTGTATGTCCTTGGCAGCGACGTCAAAACATGTTGCTTCCAAATGCACATGCAAGTGTATGTGGTTGTGCAAGTAATATCGTGGCCCTAAAAGAGATGCATCATTATACCTAATCGACTTTTCAATTAACTACTTTAATTAATTATAATAGTCTAATTATTGATTTAAGCGTGCCAAAAAAGTTTAATTTATATGTGTAAACAAAATAATGCAAGAATTTAAGAATAAGGTTGACTTTTAGTAATTAGGTCGATTCTAGGGCTGCAACACACGAAGAGTTCATGTATCACATATCTTTCATGGATTTCCTGTGATTATCAAATTACTGACTTACAAAGTTTATATTATGATCATGATTTCTCGACCTCTAATCACCTATCCCAGTTGACCGTCTAACTACATCATTGAGCGGGTATAGACAAACACAATTGTTGAGTATTTATTTTTTATCTTTTTTCGTAATCAAGCATGGTGTTTTGTAGGTGTGAATCTTGAAAACAAATCTAAATAAGTGATATGCAAGAGATCACACTCCTTATATTCACTGCATGTATCTCCTTATTAATCTCTCGAGTTCAAGGGTAGAAAATGAATTTTTTTTGATAGTGGCCAAGCATCAAAATATAAAATAAAGAATACAAGAATAATTTATATGATAATCAAATTCATCCAAAGAAATAAATGTTAAACAATCATTCATAGCGGCAACCCCATAACAAGGGTCTTTAGCTACTTATATGTAAGATAGAAGAAGAAGAAAAAACAAAAAAGGAAGAAGAAGAAGAACCCTAATGCTAAGTATTATTCCTTGCCTCTTGTGACTTGTTGTAGATCATGAGGAATAATAGATAGAGTATCGAGCATTATGTAGCAGTTGATTTGAGCAAGGCCCGAGTATCCGTACCGCTATTTGTGAATGCTACCTTGACTGTGTCATTGGTCCATTTCCACAAATGCTTAAAGATGGAGAAAAATCAGTGTACAAATATATCTTTCATTTTGATTATTGAGATTATTTCTACCGAAAGAGGCCTTCTAGTAAAGCATCACTAGGTTTTCGTAGAATTTGATATTTTAATCTAAAAATTTATTGTTATGTAAATGTTATTGTATTGTAAAAAATGTTATCATGCAAGGAAAGAAAAAGTCTCTCTTTACATAACAAGTGAGTAGGTATGATACTGTTGCTATCTTGTTTCGTTCTAATAATTTAATAATCTTATTTTCCTTTATCCTACTTTTTCTTTATAATAACTTTACCTCATATATTTTTCTTTGAAATATTATAAGTCGATTCTTCTAGTTTTTGGTGTATAACACTATGATAATTTTAAATTTGAACTCTATAATTTGAAAAATGGGCTTTCTTCAAAGCGGATATTGAATATATAATAAGAAAAAAACATGTACTCATGATGGGTAGTAATTATCTCCGCCATCAGTTAAAGATCTTGAGTTTAGAAATATATTTGCATTTAATTTTAAATAGGATAATGAATATAAAAAATGAGGGTAAAATACCCATTTAAATGAAGCTTATCATATTCTAAGATCATGACTAGTAGTAACTATCTCCATCATTAACTGTAGATTTCGAGTTTAGAATAAATTACTTTACTCCTAAGACTTGTATCAAATATAGGGTGACAAAGCTCTCCAATCATCAATGATTGTTATAGGTAGTCTCTCAATGACGAAAACTAATATCAAATGTCGAGTCTTGTTTATCAACCACTACGCCAGTTCTACAAAAAACTTCACCCTTACAATAAAACAGATTCATGAAAATATGATTCGTCAAATCGATCCATTTTAGGCTTGGTAATTGCCCCATTCGTTTTTTAGCTCAACTTATTATGTTGTAGAATGTAGTTTCCCGACCTTCTAACCAGTATAATAAATGTATAATTTCACATTTCATGAATTTTGAGCATTTGTTATAGCTGAAATTTAATAATTTCACATTTGACACTATCTAACATGTTTGGAGAGAGGTAAATTAATCTGTTGATTTTCTAGCAAACGAAGAACACAAATACAATGAAGATTTAGTAATTTATATGAAAATTCACTCAAGCACATGAATTTTTTTATTCTAACAAATTTTAAGTAATACTGCTTTTATGACTTTTAAAAGTTTTTTCTATGTACTAAAAAATAATATACACATTTGATATATGCCCCCTTCAAATATTCTCAATTGTCATTAATTTATGGCTATAAAATTATAATGTTAAAAGAAAAATACATATTATATCATAGTACTATTACTTTTAGTGATAATCTTTTATGGATATAATAAAGTACAAATATTTATTGTAATACTTTGATTCTCCTTCAATAAAAAAAATTCAAATAATGTAAGAAAATCAGGGCAAACCCTAACATCCCTCCCCCCTCAAACCCACCATAAAAATCCAATATCTCCTTTTCTTCATTTTCAGAGAAAACCCTCTTCTCCCCTCCCCCCCGACACACCCCTCTCAAACCAACCATAAAAAATTCCCCAAAATTTCCTTGTTCCATTAGTACACATGCATCAAGATTCAAGATATAAATGACTTTATCAAAATTTAAACCAAATGATGACATACTTGATTTTGTAATCAAGAAAGCAAATGGACTAAAAGGTCTAGTAGACAAAAGCCTTGAAATTATCCCAAATCAATGTATTCAACCAAAAGAACACTGACTAGACTAATCCAAATTGACAATCAAGAATCAATTCAAACAATTGATTTATAAAATTTTGACAATTTAAATATTGAAAATCAATTCAAGAAGCAGCAAGCAAGTGGGGTTGCTTCCAAATGATCAATCATGATATCCCAATTGAAGTTCTTGAAGATGTTAAAGATGTCGGACACAATTAGTTCTTTGAATTGACACATGAAGAAAAGTTAAATATTTTAAAGACAACAATAGTGCTAGTGAATCTATGTTGATGTTTTAGAGTGCACAGATATAGTATATGTAACACCTCGAAAGTCCTATGAACCTAGACTAGAAACTCAACTATCTAATAATGATTAAAATGATGTTTCCAGACCTAGAATAACATAATAAAGTTTATTTAGGGGTATTAGAGCCTAAATGTCAAAGGAAGACTTTGACGTCCCGAAACTAGCGAAATTAAACTAGTAGACTCCTTGTGTTTGGTGAAGGTTTGGGAGTGTCATATGAAGTCTTAAACTTGTAAAAATACTTTAAATAGGTAAAATAATATTTATAGAGTCAAAAATTCCAGTCATGACTCTCCAAGGACCACCCGAAGGGTGCTTGAGGAGGACCCGAACATTGTCGAGCAGGTTGCCGAAGCAGCCTGCAACCAACCAATAATCGAGGGTCTCCATGCGTCGCGCAACCTACACTTGGCAGGAAAAAAGTGCCTCGTGACACGGGGCCTTCACGAGGTTCACATCCTCAATCCGGATTTCAGAAAAAGGATTTGGAATTGCCCTTGTGACACGCAACCACTTCTCAGATTCGTTCGCGTAGTTTTTAAGTTAATTTGACTTCACAAAAAGACCCAGTTAAGTGAGGGGTATTTTGGGTGATTTAGGGGTGTCTATATATTGATTTAGCGTCAGTTTTAAGTCATTTTTACCCATCCAAATCAATTCCTCAAATCACCCTCACTTCTTTTTAAATTCTCTCTCTAAGTCAACCTCCATTGAAGAGCATTGAAAGCTTTGAGAAGAAGGTCAAGTTCTCAAGTTTTCTTCTCAAATTCGTGGATAAAGTCTTCATTAAGGTACAAATTCTTCACTCTTGGGATTCCTTCCCAAGAGGTCCATCCAAAGTAGATTTTTACATCACCCTATTCCAAAGGTTTTTCTCAACAAATGAGTTTTTTTTTTCTAAACTTGAAATTGATGAGTCATTATAACGAATTGAGATTACTTATGGATAATTAAGTGTATATTGTTGAGTAATTTATGTTGATTAATGAAATTTCGTGTGATCCATGCCCTTTCCCCAATTCCCCAAATCATTGATCTTGCTTATGAATTGATGGGAATTGATGAACGTATTGATTGTTAGACTTGTGTTAAGTATTCTATTTCATTCATGAAATGCCTATTTGTCATGTATTTTTGGGATTTGATCTATTTCTTGAAGATTTGAACCTTTTCCCCTAATCCTAGTTATGAATTGGACTTGGAGATGATTACGGTTGTTAGAATTGGTTATGTTATTATTTAATTCACTATATTATGATGATGATGACTCTATTATTCGATAATTGTGATGAATTGAGGGTGATATTCTTGATGAAGGCCGTGGAGGCTATTTGGTAAGACTTTGTGATCTTGAACTCTTTACTTCAATGATGATGACTAATTATTGATGGTGTTGTGCAATTGAAGTACTATATGTATTAGTTTAAGAAGATATGTTATGATGAATATGATGGCATGTTATGATTATGTTTAAGGTGAGATCATGGCGAGGCTATGATAATGCAAGTTGGATGATGTTTCTCTTGTGTGCCTTAGATGATATGACTATGATATGTTGATCTCACTAATGATGGTTTTTGATGAAAGGAAGTTTTCATCCTATACCTAATGAGACAATGACATGTTATACTAGGGGGTTAGTCTCCTATAACCTATATTAAGCTATGATGATTAAGAATGACTTAATGACATTTCAAAAAGGGGACTTTAGCTTAGCACCGAGTGAACTAGATATGAAAGGTATTCCTTCCCAATGTGGGAAGGTAGGTTCACAATGGTTCTCATGAGATGGTGACTATAATGCAATTGTGCATAAAGAGGTTCTAATACATATCTCCTAGTTCTTGAACTATGTTGTCCCCATAGGAATACTAGCTAGTGGATCCACCTAGAAGACTATGTTCATGTTTTGGTCCTACCTTGGCAAGTAGACCACCTTCTTTCGGTATAGGGTTCATGACACCGGATTCCATGTTTAGCTCACATGGTCCATTGTCGGTTAAGGCAATTGTTCCCAAAAGTAAAATGAAAGTAATAAAGTGAACTCTAACTAGGGTTACTTAAGGGGTTGTTCTTAGTGTAGGTAGGGGTATCAGACTCTACCTATACATTGCACTAGTTGGCCTTGAGGAAAGTCCCAGGTTGTTGTTCTTAAGCTCTTATAAAGTAAATGATATATATATGTTGACTTTATATGGATGTTGATGACCCTATATGATAGTTTCATTTATGAACATGTTATTGGTCTATATGTCTATATATGATTATAATTACTCATGATGCTATGTTATATGGAGTTAGGCATTACTTATGATCTCTTTCCTTGTTTACTTGATTATGTGGGGTTATGGGACTTCACATGAGCATTGCACTTGTATGCTTGGGATGAGATTGTTGGTAAGGGTCTTATAAGTTATGATGATATAAACTCTTGGACATGCTTTGTTGTTGTGACATTATGTTGGAGTTCTTTTGGTTATATGATCTTGATATGCTACTATTCATGTTGATATTACCTTATGCTTATAATATCCATGTTGACTTGACTTTATTGATAATGGTGGTCTTGTGTTGCATATGGACTTGTCTTAATGAATATATGTGATCATTGGTTTGTATGTGTTCCTAATTGTCAATAAAGGTTTTTTAAGTGACTTAGCATGGTTTTGAACTAAATTTCCTTTTAAGCGTGATTTCAAATGGTTTATGTGCATATATCCATAAGTACAAGTGGTTGTACTAACCCATATTCTTTATGATTCTACAAATATGTAGGTTCGGGTCGTTGATGTATCAAGGTCGATTGCAAGAAGACTTGGACTTTTCCCCAAGTTTTGGTATTCCCTCTAGTTCGAGGATGGTGCCAAGTACTCTACCTTAGTAGTATTGCTATAGTATAAAGACGTTCATTTCTCTCATATTGTTGAAGATATTATTGTAAGCCCTACGTGGCAATTATGAATTTGTATTAAGGGCTATGCCCGAATGTTCTACTTCATTTTATATGGTTTAATGTAAGACTGTATTATTAGACTAAATCCTTATATGGTGGTTATGTTGTCTAAACAAGAAGCCTATGTAAGCTTCCTATGCAAGGAGTCTAAGTAAAGCCCATAGTAGTATGTGAGGCGTCTATGTAAACCTCAATATATAAAAAGTTTTAATTTTTCCGCATTTTTGACCTATGAAATGTTATGACGAACGCTAAGGGCTTGTCTAAGTCCTCTACGAGGACGACAACATCAGTTACGTCTGGGGGTGCTCCCCCATCATGACAGTATAAACATGGTTGTAACCCACAAAATGATAACAATTTTTGGCCTCCTAAAAAAGGTAAGTTTTTGAATTTTCTGTTCTCTGTTATTTATAGGTCACATGTTTTTGAGTATGCAAAAAGGATACCTGGAGTATTATTTTTTGTAAGGTGATTGCATTTTCTATCTAAACTACAACTAGCTATTTAGCAAAACAAAGTTGAAACTTACTCTATGAAGTGTCTCAATACAATCACTAAAGGTTGTGTCACATGTTAATTAGTCTTAAAATTTAATTATAATGGCAATTGACTCATTAATTTTGAGATGTATTTCGATAGTTAGTTGATGAAAGTCAGAAAGAAAACTTGTAAAAATCTTTTACCGCAATCGTATTTATGACCATTATCCCTAAATTTTATAAAGGTGTATATAACTTAAATTAGAATTATTTTGCATATGTAGGAGTTTTTTCTATTTGTTTTACAATAATATATATTTTATAATTCCACAACTAGGGTATGGAGAGGATATGATGTATGCAAATCATATTTCTACTTTTGTGGGAGTAAAAATGTTGTTTTGGATAGAGTATGGAAACACTCTTAGTGAAATTATTGACTTTGACATTAAATTACCGTGCTATTAAATTTTATTTCTCTTAACTAAATTCCTGAATTATTCACTGATTTATAGGAACCAAGTCTTGGGGTATCAAAAGTGGACTAATCCAGTAGCTAAGAGTTGTTAAAAGTGATATTGAAGGGTGTCAATGACAACAAAATTGATGAATCCTTAGAACATCTCTTGATGGGAACTATATCTATAACCATAAACTACTATTCACCATGCCCAAATCCAAGTATCACTATGGGGGATCGCCGACACTGCGACGGGTCTTGCATCACTCTGTTGTTCTTAATAGGCAGGGGAGGCCTATATGTCCGAGGGAATGAAGACGATAAATGGATCCACGTAATCTATTCAAAGGTGACTTTAGCGGTTAATATAGGTGACTTGTTGCAGATCATGAGCAATGGTCGATATTGGAGTATCGAGTATTGTGTAGTTGTTGATTCGAGCATGGCTCTAATATTTGTACAACTATTTGTGAATGCTAGCCTTGACAATGTCATTGGTCCATTTCCACAAATGTTGAAATATGGAGAAAAATAAGTGTACAAACATATCTTGAATTCTGATTATTGGGATTATTTCCACCGTAAGAGGCTTTAGAAAAGCATCACTAGAATTTGCTAAATTTGACTAATTTACGAATTTCTTAGAATGTTATTATATTGTAAATTTTTTTATCATATAAGGACAAAAAGTCTCTCTTTAGAAAACTATTATCTTATTTTGTTCTAATAATTTAATAATCTTATTCTCCTTTATCCTACTTTTTGTTTATAATAACTTTACCTCATATATTTTTCTTCGAAATATTGTAAGTTTATTCTTCTAATTGTTGGTGTATAACCACTGTGATAATTTTAAACTTGGAACTATATAATATGAAAAATGACATTTTTTAAAGCGTATACCGAATATAGAATAAGAAAAAATATGTACTAATGATGGATAGCAATTATCTTCGCCATCAATTAAAGATCTAGAGTTTAGAAATGTATTTGCATTTGATTTTAAATAGGTTAATGAATATAAAAAATGAGGGGAAAACACCTACTTAAAGAAGCTTATCATATTCTAAAATCATGACTGGTAGTAACTATCTCCATCATTAACATTTTGAATTTAGAATATATCACTTTACTCCTAATACTGTATCAACCCTTCAATCATAAAAGATTATTATAGGTAGTATCTCAATGATTAAAACTAGTATCAAATGTCGAGCTTTGATTATCAAACAGTATGTAAATTCTACAAAAAAGAATCACCCTAATAATAAAAAATCCTTCATGCAAATATGATTTGTCAAGTCGATCCAAGTCTTGTCTGGTCATTGCCCCATTTATTAATTAGCTCAAATTATTAAAAAACTATGTTCATATGTTGTAGAATGTAGTTTTCCGACCTTTTAACCAATATAATAAATGTAAAATTTCACATTTCATGAATTTTGAGTATTTGACCTAGTTGAAATTTAATAATTTCACATTAGACACTATATAACATGTTTGGAGAGAGGTAAATTAATGTGTCGATTTTCTAGCAAACGAAGAACACAAATATGATGAAAATTTAGTAGTTTATCTGGAAATGCACTCAAGCATATGCAATTTTTTCTTCAATCAGATTTAAATAGTATTGCTTTTATGACTTTTTAAAGTTTTTTGCTATGTACTCAAAAAAATATACACATTTGATAGATGTTCCATCAATTATTTTCAATTGTCATAATAATTTATGGCTATAAAATTATAATATTAAAAGCAAAATACAATATTACATCATAGTAGTACTATTTTTACTATAACCTTCTATGGATATAATAGAGTATAAACATTTATTGTAATACTTTGATTTTCATTCAATATAAAAATAAAATTCAGAATACCAGGGCAAAACCCTAACATCCCCCCCCCTCAAACCCACCATAAAAACCCTAAATCTCCTTCTTTTATTATTTTCATAGAAAACCCTCTTCTTCCCTCCCATCCTCCCCCGACACACCCCTCTCAAACCAGCCATAAAAAACTCTAAATTAACTTCTTGGATTAGTACAGACCCATCAAGATTCAACACACAAATGACTTCATCAAATTTTGAATCAAATGATTACATACTTGATTTTGTAATCAAGTAGTTAATGGACTAAAAGGCCTAATAGACATAAGACTTGAAATTTTACTAAATCAATGTATTCAACCAAAAGAATACAAACTACACAAATCTCAAATTGACAATCAAGAATTAATTCCAATTATTGATTTATCAAATTTTGATTATTTAAATGTTTAAAAATTAATTCAAGAAGCAACAAGCAAGTGGGGTTCCTTTCAAATCATCAATCACGGGATCCCAATTGAAGTTCTTGAAGATCTAAAAGACGTCGGACACAAGTTCTGTGAATTGCCACCTGAAGAAAACGTTAAGTATTGTAAAGACAAATATAATGCTAGTGAATCTGTGTTGATGTTTTGGAGTGCTATTGGTGAGAAAAATGAAAATTTTTTGGAGTGGAGGGATAGTATAAAACATGGTTGTAACCCACAAAATGATAGCATCCTTTGTCCTCCTTAAACAAGGCATGTTTATGGGTTTCTGTTCTGTTTAAATTATAGGTCACATGTTTTGAGTAAGTAAAAAACATAGTGGTAGTATCATTTTTTTCATGAGCTTCAAATCTTTAATTGTAAGGTGATTGTGTTTTCTATCAAACTATAGTTTGGTATTTATCAAAACAAAGCTCGAAAATTACTCCACCAAGTGTCTCAATATAATAACAAAAGGTTGTGTCACAAATTAATTAGGCTTAAAATTTCATCATAATGGTAACCGACTCATTATTTTGTGATGTACTTTGATAGTTAGTTGATGAAAGTCAGATAAGAGACTTGTAAAAATCTTTTACTGCAGCCGTATTTATGACCATTATCTCTAAATTTTATAAAGGTGTATATAACTTGAATCCGAATTATATTGCATATGTAGGAATTTTTTCTATCCATTTATATCTAGAATATTTCTATAAGTCAGATACAGAGAGGGTAGGATGTACGCAAATCTTATTTCTACTTTGACGGGGTAAATATGTTGTTTCTGATGGACTATGAAAACACTCTTAGTTAAATTCTTGACTTTGACATCAAATTACCTTGCTATTAAATTTCATTTCTCTTAACGAAATTCCTGACTTATTCACTGGTGAGCCAATTCTTGGAATATCAAAAGTGCGCTAAACCATTTGCTAAAAAGTTGTTAGAGTTTCTTTTGAAGGGTATCAATGTCAATAAAATTGATGAATCTTTAGAATGTCTCTTGATTGGAACTATGTCTATCAACATAAACTACTATCCACCATGCCCGAATTTAAGTATCCCATGAGGGCTCACCAACACTGGGACAAGTATTGCACTACTGTGGTCTTCTAAGACAACACGAGATGCCTAAATGTATGAGGGATTGAAGGCGATAAGTGGATCCACGTAAATCCAGTCAAAGGTGCGTTAGCAGTTAACATATGTGACTTGTTGCATATCATGAGCAATGATCGATACAAGAGTATCGAGCATTGTGTAGCAATTGTTTCGAGCATGGCTCAAATATCCGTACCTATATTTGTGAACGCTAGACGTTACAGTGTCATTGTCCCATTTTCACAAATGGTGAAAGATAGAATAACAAGTGTACAAACATATCTTGCATTCTGATTATTGGGATTATTTAAGAGGCGTTTTGGTAAATCATCACTAGAGTTTGCTAAAATTTGATATTTTGATCTACAAATTTCATGTTATGTGAATTTTATTGTGTTGTAAAAAATTTGTCATGTAAGGACAAAAGTCTCTCTTAACAAAACCAGTGAGTTGATATGATAATGTTGTTATCTTTTTTTGTTCTAATAATTTAATAATCTTATTTTCCTTTATCCTACTTTTTGTTATAGTAACTTTACCTCTTATATTTTTCTTTGAAATATTGTAAGTTCATTCTTTTCTTGTTGGTGTATAACATTATGATAATTTTAAAGTTAAACTCTATAATTTGAAAAATGGGCTTTCTTTAAAGCGGATACCGAATATAGAATACGAAAAAACATGTACTCAAGATGTCACGACCCAGTCCTTCATGAGTGACACCCAGAATAATCTTTCGGTGGGAGAACCATTACTACAATTCAACTAAGCAATTTAACTAAAAACTAGGCATTTACATACACGAAAACAAGTTTAAATGAGAATATAATAAATACGAAGTCCCCATAAACTCCAAAGGCTTAACAAATATTTAACAACTAATAAGAAATGCGAAAATATCCCAAGAACCTAGAAGTCACTGTACCAAAACTCTACTAACGACAAGTCCAAGAATAAGGGGTACAACCCCGATAATAAACAACAACCTTAAAAAAATAGTATGTGTCCAAAGAGAGTGAACTTAAAGAATAGAGATCCCTGAAAGCCAGAAAAAACAGACGCACCCTTGAATCTGGGTCACGCTCAATAATCATACAACTAAGGTCTATCAATAGCCGGCGAAAGATGCCCTTTACTCAACAAAAATAAGAGCAAGAGCAGTATCAGTACACAATCACGTGTACTGGTAGGATTATACAACTATCCCATTAAGTGAAACATATATAAGTCAAAATAACACTATAAACATGTATACACTGCACATAAACAATATCATGAGAGAACCGCGCCATCACCACTTTTAATATTCACTTGTGTAATGCATGAATGAAGTCCCATACACCACCACTCACATTAATTAGAACTCTTTGAGAAGTCATAAGTCATAATCCATGTTCATGTTCATGTTCATAACATTAAGACAATATATAACATGTCTTTGGTCCTCTCATGGAACCCAAACACAACCTTTTAGTGTAACAGAACATGGTACCTCATCTCATAGTTATATTGGAACGTGGCAAACCCATCCCATTTTTATGCCGGAACATGACAATTCAAACAAGTTAGTTATGCCGGAACATGGAAATCCAATCCATTAAACAGAACTTAATAACAATCACAATGTATATTTTAGAATCATACAACAAGAGGTGATTCATGACATATAATTACTTGCTGATACTCATTTACAATAAGTGTGATGAATAATTCAACATTCGCATACATACATGCATCATAATGAAGAAAAACAAACATATATCACACATAGGAAATCACAACCATCACCTACCTTGAATTCAAGCTTGAATCCCCTAAGGTTCTTGAATGTCCCCTTTTTGGATTCTTTCTGCTTGTTCTAGGTCTACAAACAACTAATTATGCAAGTATCAACATTCAAAGATCGAATTATCCAAATTATAACAAACTCAATAACCCTGGACCAAACCCTTGATTTCCCATACCTAGATTAGGGCTTTTTCCATCATAATTTTTAGATCAAAATCTTTCTCCATCGACAATTACCGAAGAAAATAAGTTCTGCGGATTGAAAAATGGGTTTTGGGAGTTAAAAATCTTACCTCTAGCCTCAAGAATGGAGGAAAACCATCAATAAAACACCTAGTCCCGTTTCTTAGCTCTCAAAGTCAAAAAGTCCAAAAAATTAGCGTTTTGGAGCTTATTTATGACTTTAAGTCACGTCTGTCCCGTTATGGGGGACCCCATCCTGAACTGGCGGCCGTGCTCTAACGTCCTAATCCCTCTTTGGCGGCTTGCATGGAGATAGATTGTTACCCGTTTACGCTAAGAAGATTTTTGGGAGTTTTACTCACCCTAATTCAATTCTATTAAGTCGTACGGGTTCCTTATCATCTTACATATTTTTTTCATGTAATCAAATTCATAATTAGATCTCTCATTCCTTGATATACTTCCCTATACCTCACCGACTCAGATTTTTTCCAAATATAGACTAGGCTAGGAATTCAAGTAACCAAAAATTTTTCTGGCCCCAATTCTTGTTCTGTTGGATTTTCTATAACGACGGATCCCTTATCATTACACATGATGGGTAGTAATTATCTCCGCCATCAATTAAAGATCTTGTGTTTAGAAATGTATTTGCATTTTGTATTAAATAGGATAATGAATATAAAAGTGAGGGGAAAAACACCTACTTAAATGAAGCTTATGATATTCTAAGATCATGATTTGTAATAACAATCTCCATCATTAATTATAGATTTCGAGTTTAGAATGAATTACTTAAATCCTAAGGTTGGTATCAAATATAGTGACAAAATCCCCCAATATTCAAAGTTTGTTATAGGTAGTGTCTCGATGACGAAAACTAGCACCAACTGTGAAGTTTTGAATATCAAACACTACGTAAATTCTTCAAAAAATTCACCCTATCAATAAAAACTCATTCATAAAAATATGATTCGTCAAGTTGTTCCAAATTTTGCCTAGTCATTTTATCATTTATTTATTAAATGAACTAATTAAAAAATTGTGTTGATATGTTGTAGAATATTTTAGTTTCATGACCTTTTAACTTGTATGATAAATGTATAATTTCACATCTCACGAATTTTGAGCATTTGACATAATTGAAATTTAATATTTTGACACTATCTAACATGTTTGTAGAGAGGTAAATTTATGTGTCAATTTTGTAGGAAACGAAGAAAACAAATATGATAAAAATTTAGTAATTTATATGGAAATGCACTCAAGCATATGAAATTTCTTCTTCTGTTAGATTTAAGTAGTACTCATTTTATGACCTTTTAAAGATTTTTTCTATGTACCCAAAAAAATATACATATTTAATATGTGTCCCCATGAAATAGTTTCAATTGTCATAATAATTTATGTCTATAAAATATAATTTTAAACGTAAAATACAATATAATATTATAGTAGTACTATTTTTACTAATATTTTTTTTATGAAAATAATAGAGCACAAACATTTATTATAATATTTTGATTTTCATTCAATAGAAATATCACATCCCAAGACCACACCCTAGAAGTTAGGGTACAATCTCGGATTGTAACCGGCGCACCCGACCTCTCGGAGGTCTTATACAAGCCCTTTCATATCATTCATCGCATAAACATAGTGAAAAGTAGTGAGGAATTAAAACTTTTCACAAAACATAATATAGTCTTCAAAATCTCTTTCATATAAAAGTAATAGGAAATACTAAGTCTCAATCTCATCATCTTAAGACACAAGAATACTTGGGACACGGCCCATACGTAATACGAATATATGAATACTTAGTCCATTACAATACTTTGGATGAAAACATAAAAGACATATATGCCCTCGAGTCAAATGAGGACATACTTCAACTTCTCTTGAACGATCTTCTAAGTCCAAGTCTTCACTTTTCAAAGCTCCTTACCTACCAAGAACTATATAGATAGATAAAAGCATGGAATTAGTACAACCACATGTATTAAGTACATTATGCATAAAAATCATGAAAACGGGCTTTTATTGGAAATATGCATCTTTTGATTTAATAATCATATTATAATCAAAAGACAACATTTAAAAACTTAGAAACACATAAGATAACACTTAATGGAAAATCACATTTTTATAACTCATGTTCCAGTAATCTATGTTCACAGTACATTGAATTAATTCACTATTACAGTGAAATACTTTACCTTCTTGTTAACCCACTTCTAGCATGTTGTTATCCCACTAAAAGCCATCCTAAGATTCACTTAAGTCACACAAAGAGAGACCGTCCATACACCCTCTCTAGATGTGCCTAAACGACCCCTAAGATTACTTATAATGAGTCACATACACACCTACAAAGTATCATAAACTTCAAGATAAGATTCTTCTACTAAAGGTGACTCTAAGTCTCACTTGAGTGAGTTGTGAAGCGACTTCCCATACAATCCCTTACACACACACACACACACTTAAGAGATCCTATAGACTCCCTATAATAGAATCATTCTCACTTAAAACACCAACACATAGATGATATGACATTCTCCTTCTAAAGGCTATCATAATACCTACTAAAGTAAATCAAGAAAGATAACGTCCATAGTGACCTCTTCAAGATTACCTAAATAGTCCTTAAGACTACGTAACACTTAGATCATGTCCACAAAATCAACCAACTTCCCTTACTAGAGTCATCCTTAAGACTTCCAAAGATAAGACATGAAGAGATCATCCTTTATGCCCTCTCCACACTTTAGCTAAGGAATACTTAAGTCACTCTCATTTATTTATATAATCCTTAACATAAGTCATTAGTTCATTAAGACTCATACATCACATAAAGGACATTCAAATAATGGTCTTAGACAAGACCTCGGAACTCCACATAACACCTTCAAAGCCTATTGTGCAATGTCTAGATAGCGTCCCATACCACCACTTAAACCTCATAAACTTCTCCAATGCTAATAGGTATTCCACATGATGAGAATAGGCAATAAACGACATAGACCGTGATAGCAAGACATTAAATCCAGAGTTCTATCCTACTCCTATGAGGTTGTTCTACTTGCCAATGGTAGAACTTTGACACATCCCATGTAGGCACATGGTTAAGGAATACAAAGGGCTTCTTTGTATTCATGTCTCAAACTTAACTAGAACTACTTTCCCTTACCATACTCACTCGGTGCTAGCCTTCGTTCTCATAGAGTAATTCATACATTAGGTTCACATAAAAGGGTTCCATAACTAGTTCATAACCCAATCACATTTACCCTACCAAAGAAGGTCCACTAGGGCTACCTCACAATGGCGACAAGAAGCTCATGATGACTTTCCTAAGGATTAATATGATGCCGTTCCAGCCAACTAACCTTAAGTCCATTACGGCTTACAACTTCAACAATCTTAACCTTACCCTTAAGTCAAGGTTTTCACATAAAAGACTCTCATAAGTTCATTTAAGGTCGCATATCATTCATACGTTCAAGACTAAGAGTTCTAACACCCTAAATAATGACATCCCATATTCATAATCATATACACATCAAGCAAGGGACATAAGTCAAGCAAGACAAGACTCCACCCCCATACTTCACTTTTAGCTCATAAGGCAAGTCATTCTAGAATCACCTACAACCAACCTAATATCTTCATGTCATTCTATATACTATCATAACATCATCAATGTAATCCACATAGACTCATAAAGTCAAGTAGAAATAACCAAGACTCAACTCTAACACTATACTCATAAGGTCAAAGTCATAGCTAACATGATTACCTTAGACAACATGAATAGAAGAATACATATACGACTTCACATGTAGATAGATATTGTCATGCTTCACATAATCAAACTACACAAATAGTCATATTACTTCAAGTAGTTGCCAAATAGGCCATAATCATCATATTGCATAAAGAAACGCCGACAAGGCCACATCAATTGCAAGTAAAACACATAACATCGCCACCATAAGTGGACCATACCAATCAAAATAGAATTCAAGTATAAAAAACATCAAAATAAGTGAAATAGGGCAGCATACCCCCACATCATCCTCAACACTTCAATTCAAAGTCAACTTACTCAATTCGATAACATAAGACCCTTACCTAAGTCCATAACCAACAATTCAACATAAAAACTACAATAATCAATGAACTAGGTTAATTCAATGTAACTTCATCAATCTAACACAACCTAGATATCAATTTACTGCAATTATTACATCATTAGAAAGCCCATAAGAAACTACATAAGAATTCATCAACATTAGATCAATATCAAGTAACCCAAAAACTTAGTCAAAATCTAGGGTTCATCCAATTCATGGGTTCATAAGTAATTTAGGTTGAAATAATCAATAAAATATCAATTAGATCATAATTCAATGTTTAGAAATCATTTATGCAAGAACCCATGGTAGAATCATGAAATTGGACAATTCAACTTTAGAAAACATCTTGAGAGTTGGGATCCTTGATGAAACAAGTTTCAAGGATCAAAAAACATACCTCAAGGATGATAATTCTTCTCTTTGATGAAGAATTTCCACTCAAAAAGTCACACCTCCAAACTGTTCCTTGATTTGGACTTCAATGGAGACTTTGAGAGAATTCTAAAGGAGTTTGGGGTTTTGCTTTGGGTGAATGAAATATTCTAAGTGTTGAACACTTATATAATTGTTTAAAATACCCAATATACCCCTTAATAAACCACCAATACATACATTTAGAACTGACGACTGCCATCGATAGGACGTCACCCCACTGACGGGACGTGCTGTTTGTGGGTTCAGAGACTTGACAAGTCTCTCTTTCTTCCCCCAGGACAAGTCCCCATCGATGACACCCATTGACGGGGCGTCAACAGGTACGAGCCGTTGCATGCTCCGTCGTTTGGGGTCTGCCTGGGACAACCTTGCCAACAGTTTTGGGTCTTTCCTCAAGGACCCTTGGGTGGTCCTTGGGGATAAGTTTATTGGAAGTTTCCAACCCAAATACAATCACATAAATTTCATACAAAACGAACACGTAAAACTCGACGAAACACACCTCGACGCACAAGTTCACTTCAAGGCATATCTTTCGAACGTCATGGACATTCTTAGACGTTTGACCTCCAAACTTTATGAAACTCAACACACTAATTATACATGATATAAAACTCATTTAAGGACCTTACAAACTCATGATACACACATAAACACATAGAATCACATATGAGGCATTTAGGTGACTTAGTCGTCGAACGTCTTGGTTGTCCCTTGACGTTTGACTTTCAATACCACTAATACTTTAGCTACTGCCTATATACCATATATTAGACATATTTAGGACCTTATACATCAATACCGACATGTTAGGATCTAGTTCACCTAAGTCATTTTCGGGGTCTTACAAGAAAAATAAAATATAGAAAATCAACGCAAAATCCTAACATCCCCCCCTAAACCCACCATAAAAAACTCTAAATCTCCTTCTTTCATCGTTTTCATAGAAAATCCTTTTTCTGCCCTGCCTCCCCCTGACACACCCCTCTCAAATCCACCATAAAAAACCGCCAAATTTCCTCCTTCCATTAGTATATACACATCAAAATTCAACAGACAAATGACTTCATCAAAATTTGAACCAAATGATGACATACTTGATTTTGTATCAAGAAAGCAAATGGACTAAAAGACCTAGTAGATAGAATCCTTGAAATTATCCCAAATCAATGTATTCAACAAAAAGAATACATACTAGTCAAATCCCAAATCGACAATCAGGAATCAATTCCAATAATCAATTTATCAAATTTTGATGATTTAAATATTGAAAAATCAATTCAAGAAGCTTCAAGCCGGTGGGATTGCTTCCAAGTCATCAATCATGGGATCCCAATTGAAGTTTTTGAAGATCTGAAAGATGGCGGACACAAGTTCTTTGAATTGCTACATGAAGAACAAGTTAAGTATTGTAAAGTTAACTACAGTGTTGGTGAATCTGTTTTGATGTTTTGGAGTGCTATTGGTGAGAAAAATGAAAAAGTTTTGGGGTAGAGGGATTGCATAAAACATGGTTATAACCCACAAAATAATAGTAATCTTTGGCCTCCTCAAACAAGGTAAGTTTTTGGGTTTTTTGTTTTGTTCAATTTATATGTACGTGTTTTTGAGTAAGTAAAAACATACTTGTAGTATTATTTTTTTCATGAGTTAAATGAAAGGTGATTGTGTTATCTTTCTAAACTATAGTTAGCTATTTATGAAAACAAAGCTTGAAACTTATTCTTCCAAGTGTCTCAATACAATAAAAGAAGGGTGTGTCACAAGTTAATTAGTCTTAAAATTTCCTCATAATGACAACTGACTCATTAATTTTCAGATGTATTTTGATAGTTAGTTAATGAGAGTCACATAGGAGACTTGTAAAAATCTTTTACTGCAGCCGAATTTATGACCATTATCTCTAGATTTTCATAAAGGTGTATATAACTTAAATAAGAAGGAATTTTTTTATATCCATTTTACAATAATATATCTAGTATAGTGCTACAATAGGATATGGGGAGGATAGGATATACGCTGGTCTTATTTCTCCTTTTGTGGGGGTAAAGATGTTGTTTATGATAGACTATGGAAATACTCTCAGTGAAATTTTTTACTTTGACAATTAATTACCTTGCCATTAAATTTCTTTTTCTCTTAACGAAATTCCTGACTTATTCATTGGTTTATAGAACCAAGTCTAGGAGTATCAAAAGTGGACTAAACCACTTACTAAAAAGTTGTTAGAGGTGCTATTGAAAGGTCTCAATGTCAATTAAATTGATGAATCTTTAGAACCTCTCTTGATGGGAACTATGTCTATCAACATAAACTACTATCCACCATGCCCAAATCCAAGTCTCACCATGGGGGCCCGCCAACACTGCGACGGGTCTTGCATAACTCTACTATTCCAAGATGGCATGGGAGGCTTATAAGTCTGAGGGATTGAAGGCGATAAATGGATATATGTGAATCCAATCAAAGGTGCCTTAGCGGTTAACACATGTGACTTGTTGCAGATCATGAGCAATGATCGATAAAAGAGTATCGAGCATTGTGTAGTAGTTGATTAAAAAAGGGATTGAAAATCCGTACCGCTATTTACGAATGCTATCCTTGACAGTGTCATTGGTCCATTTCCACAAATGTTGAAAGATGGAGAAAAACCAGTGTATAAACATATCTTGCATTTTGATTATTAAGATATTTTTTTACCGTAAAAGGCCTTCTGGTAAAGCATCACTAGATTTCGCTAAAATTTGATATTTTAATCTACAAATTTCTCGTTATGTGAATATTATCGTATTACAAAATTTTTTATCATGCAAGGAGAAAAAGTCTCTCTTTACATAACCAGTCAGTTTGTATGATTATGTTGTTATTTTGTTTTGCTCTACTCACTTAATAATCTTATTTTACCCTTTATCCTACTTTTTGTTTACACTAGCTTTACCTCATATTTTGTTCTTTGAAATATTGTTGGTTTATTTTTCTAATAGTTGATATGTAACATTGTGATAATTTTAAATTTGAACCGTATAATTTGAAAAAACTTGGCTTTTATTGAGTAGATACCAAATATAGGATGAATAGTAATTATCCACCATTAATTAAAGATCTCGGGTTTACAAATGTATATGCATTCAGTTTTAAATAGTATATTGAATATAAAAACAGAGGAAAAAACACCTACTTAAATGATGCTTATCAGATTCTAAGATTGTGACCAGTAGTAACTATCTCCACCATTAACTATAGATTTTGAGTTTAGAATGAATTTTCTTTCACTAATAAGACTGGTATCTAAAATAAGGCAAAAAAACCCCTATCATTACAGATTGTTAATGTAGTCATTCTATGGCGAAAATTAGTGTCAAATGTCAAGATTTAATTATCAAATACTACGTGAATTCTACAAAAGATTCACCCGAACCACGAAAACTCATTCATGAAAATATGATTCGTCAAATCCATCCAAGTTTGGCCCAATTATTTCCCCATTTATTTACTAGCTCAATTCATTAAAAAACTTTGTTGATATGTTGTAAAATTCAATTTCTAACCTTTTCATCAGTATAAATAAGAGTATAATATCACATTTTCTTGAATTTTGAGCATTTTGCTCAGTTGATATGTAATAATTTAACATTTGACACTATCTAACACATTTGGAGAGAGGTGAATTAATGTGTTGATTTTCTAGCAAACGAAGAAGACAAATATGATGAAGACTTAGTAATTTATAGGGAAATGTACTCAAGCATATGAAATCTTTTCTTTTAACAGATTTAAGTAGTGATGCATTCATGAATTTTTAAAACTTATTCCTATTTACTCAGGAAAAAAATATATATATACACATTTGATATATGTCACCATCACATATTGTAACATCCCGCCTTGGAAAGAGCTAAATTTAGAAATAACTAATTCGAAATTTTTTCATGTTAATCTTAAGTCATGACTTTTGAGTCAAATTCAAAAGATCATAACTTTGGGTAAAACATGAGTTAGGTGACCCATAAGATATCAAATTAAATGTCTTTGAATCCTCTTTCCTACTCCACCGAGTTTACTAAGTTTTGAATTTGGATGAGGGAGATATGTCCATTTGAAGTCAGCCAGTCCAATTACGTAAAGTTACCCGAATTAATGTGGGGTATTTTTTGGCATTTTCCTTACCCCATTAGCTTATAATATTTTAATGTTCAAAACTGATTTGTCTTAGTTTTCACAATCCTAATAAGCTCTTAGGGTTCGGAGAACAGTTTAAGAGGAGAAAAGAAGAAAGGTTCAAGGCATTTGTCAAGGTTCTTGAGAATTGTCGAGGAATTTCGTGAAGGTTTGATCCTTAAGAGGTATGTAAGCTCTAATAGTGTTGGGTTCGTCCAACCACAGGACATCACGTGTTTTTAATCCGTAATTTCATTCTTGATGTTGAATAACTTGAGTTCTTGATGAGTTTCTTGAAGTTTTGTTCTTAAATCGTTAATGATGAGCTTGAGGAGTTCTTAGGATGAATGTTAGGAGTTTCAGGTTTTTCTAAGTAGATTATCATGTAATTATGTGGGGTATTCTAATATAAGTGAATTGCGAAGTAACTATTCTATTCTAGGCGAATTAGGGCCAAAATCAAAAAAGAAAATTCATCGGAATATTCTAGGGAGGGGCTGCAGTAGCTCGCCCACAATGCACCAAGGGAGATGGGGGGTGGGGGGTGGGTGGCGCCATATGTGCAACACATTTGAGTCTATTAAGTTTAGGTGCTAGCACCCCATGGCCAACATTGTGCCAAGGTTGTCTGCCCCCACATTTTTTCTTTCGTCTAAGTTCTTTAAAAGTGTAACTTTACTCCCTTCTGATTCAAACTATTCTAAGCTACATCAGAACATCCAGAGATCCTTCATAAAATGAATCATAAACCTTAATTCATAATTCAAATTCAAGGTAAAATTAAGAGTAAAGTGTTGAGAGTTCTTTCGAGTTATGTTGAGAAGTCTTTTACTATATTTTTAAAATTTTTTTTAAGACTTGAGTTTGAGTATGAGGGGAGTAGATTTTAATTTTCCAAAAATAATATATGGGAACTAAGTATTCCTAAGATTTAATGCTTTTACATTTAAAATGACAGAAAACATCGATTTCCAAATGAGTTCATGAGGAGTTTTTGAATATAATATCTTTTAAAAGAGCCTTTTGAATAATAATCTCAAAGATTGATAATGAGGAAATATTTTAGACATATGATCTGAGTTATATTTTTGGGAGTAGTATTGAACACCGATATTGGAACGAGTTCATACAACTTAAAGTCCTCATAAACCATGTAGCCAACGTGGGTAGAAATGATCATACTTTTTAGATGATTCGTTATTTCTTTTTAAGAATAGCTTAGTGGATCAACTTATTTGCGTATGTATTATACTAGAAAAGGTATATGAAAACTCTGGAAGTGTGGTCAAGATGCGGTATCATCACATAACTCATAGAGATTGTTGTCAATTAGAGAATCTCCCAAATTGAGTCAGTTTTCATCTTTACATACAAACAGATACATTGAGTTGTTATCTACTATTTTAAATGCTTTACTTCATCTTTATTGTTGTTTTTATATTGCATTGAATTGAGTATCCATGAGTTGAGGTTGAGTTGAGTAGTTAAGGTTAGTATGTCTCCTTCCTTCAAACTTCAAGATTTTATTTTATGTTCAGTGTTCTCCTTACATGTTGTACATTCAACGTACTGATGTCATTTGACCTGCATCGTTTCATGATGAAGATATAGGAGATCAAGGTCATTAGCATGCGCTTCATTGATACGATAATAGTTTGAGTTAGCTTTGGTGTGTCTCCTTCATTTGGAGGATCCTTAATTTATTCCTCTTAGTTCAGTAGTTTTAGGATGATTTTGGGATCTTGTCCCGACATCCCTCATAGTATTAGAGGATTCATAGATAGATAGTAGTATTTGAGGAGTCTTTCATTAATTTCCCATGTTAATGTTTTAAACAGGAGTCTTAAGATTCTTTCGAGTCATATTAATAAGTCTTTTACAATTTTTTAGAAACTTGCTTTAATACTTGAGTACGTGTGGTTGAGGATGAAGAGTCAAGTTTCATTTTTCAAAAAGAATATACAGGAACTAAGTATTCTTGAGAGTAAATACTTTTACATTTTAAATGAGAGGAAACATTAATTTCCAAGTGAGTTCATGAAGTGTTTATTTGTATAACCTATTTCAAGAGAACCTTTTGACTAATGATCTCGAAGCTTGAAGATGCCAATATTTTAAACATATGAGCTGAGTTATATTCTTGGGAGTAGTATTGAGCATCGATATGAGGATGAGTTCATACAAATTAAAAGTCTGTAACACCTCAAACCTAAATAGAGGGTTTAGCATCGAAGGACTCAAATATACCACTTCAAAAGGACCAACCTAAAGCCCACGAAGAAGCTCTAGGTAAATTTCCTGAGGCAGTGAACCACACCCAGGACCCACGCCCTGTGATTGGTCCACGACCTGTGGATGGGGGAGTCATGGTTGGCCAAAAATCTCTGACCATGAACCACGCCTGACCAGCACGGGCGGTGGGTCCATCCACGGTCTGTGGGTCAAATTAGGGATATTGTTTTAGGGACATATGGGTCTTTTTTGGTTTCAATTAGAATTAAGTGGTGTCATTTTGCCTAAGTTTAAAACACATATATACATATTTTACCCCCTAAGTTCAATCATTTAAGTCATTCGCTCAAATCCCAAAAAGAAAACCCTCACAAATATTCTCTCTCTAGAAGTTGGAAGAATAAGGAAGAAATTAAAGCTAGGTCATATTCAAGGCTCCAATATTCAAGATTGCTAGGGATTTGTAATCAAGTATGATGGATTTTCATCCATGGAATCCTTCCTTCCATGGATTCCCCTAGAATTTGCCCAATTCTATGAAGAATTGGCCAAGTCTAGCTAGGGTTTCTTCCAATGTTGTGGGTTATGATTAATGTTGATCCAATTGAGTGGATTATGGTTGTTTATGATTGAATTGTTTGAATTACATTATTTTAGGATGAAATTATATATACCCATGCCTATTTCATGATTCTAACCAAGAATTAATATAGTTTAATTTATGCCTAAAAGGGAAGCTTTATGGATTAGATGTATCTTTCTAGGATTGATGAATTATGACAACAATTGCTTGTGATTGAATTAAATATGAAGAATATGATGTTAATGGCTTGAGAGTAAATCATAAGTCATGATAATGAGATTTAGGTCTTTGAGAGTTATGCTTATAAGATGAATTGTTGGTAATTTATGTTATTGTTAAGGAAGGGATGCTCCCATACTAATGGCTTACAATGAATGTATGAATGTGAAAGGTCTACTCACATGAATGATTTTAGGTTGAAAGGATTTCTCACCTAAAATTAATTTAGATTAAAAGATTATAAATTATGAGGCTTGAGGCGATTACCCTTGACCTCCATATGACAAGACATGAGGCGATTACCCATACTCCTTAGAATTGAACAAGAGGTGAGTCCCCATGTTCTCATTATGATGAGTGGACATGGAGACAAATACCCATGATCCCTATGAAATAATATGGATGCAAGTACCCACATCATATGATGAGATTGTGGAGGTGAGTACCCACAATATAAAAGTAGATAAGGCAAGAGGTGAATACCCATTAGCCTTGCATGTAAGAGAAGAGGTGAATATCCATTAGCCTTTATAATCTAAGAAAAGAGGTGAATTCCCATTTTTTAAAAGTAATGTATGAATAATGAAAACTATGATATGAAGAATGAATTAGCTTGGAATGTTGCTTGATATGACTTCCATATAGTAAGCTTGACTAAAGGCGGATGGCCCAAGTCTTGACTAAGGAAAAGTAAGGGTGTTTAAGGAAGTATTTCCCTTTCATTATGATCCTTAGTATTAATTGACTATGCCTTGTGTCTTGTGTTGACTATTGCTTATGTTTATGTTGTTTGTGCTAGCTATCATATTTTGTACTTGATTATACTAATACATACTCTTGCCTACACTCTTATCAAATGTAGGGTCCGCTGACATAGATTTTCACATTCATGGCTAACGCATAACTAGTTCATTATTGATCAAGGAAGTGAATTTTTTGTCAGTCCTCATTGTGCTGGATGATGTAATCACCACTTTTTTTTAATTTTCTTCATGGCTTGGACTATTGCATGGGTTGTGTCCCGAGTCTTTATTCATGTTGTTTATAAGGTTTGAGAGTAATGTAGTAGACTTCCTCTTCATTTTATAAAGACTGGGATTGTATTGATAAAGTTTTGATTTTCGCTCACTTCTATTACTTTATGTTATGATATCATGAATTCTAGGGACCAACTGGATGAAAGGACCCACTGGTGAAATCCCACATACCTGATGACGAATTTCATGGAGAAACCTTTCATTTCAGGGTTGGAATTGAAGAAAACTTGCTGCGTGTTATTGAGAAAGCAATTGCCTCTTTACTCTTTTTTTCGTTATAAGCTTGGTGAAAGAATCGACTAGGGTAGGTTCTGATCAAGTTACTAGACTTAAACTGAGTAAAATAACATAGTATAGGGGTTAAACGACGTAGTTTTGAGGACCAACACATAGGGAAAAATACCAAAATGACCTCACTTGAAATATGACGAAGGCCAACCATGAATCTAGTGATAGACCATCACTAAGACGACGTCCTATCGATTAGGTCGTGGTTTGTCGGCCAGTGGATACTAGTTCTGGGGTCCTTATTACACCATCCCACGGACCTTTTAGAGCTTCACGGATTGTGAAGACCACGGGTCCTTCACTTGGGCTGGTGGTCTGCTGGCTCAGGTCTATGGGTCATCAAGATCACGACCCGTGAAGGGCTCCGTGGTTTGATGCCTAAGCTTGGGAGGTTTTGTCTCACTCCCACATGCACTAGCATGCCTCTGTTGTTCATAGATTTTTTGGTGTTCTGCTTGAGTTAAGTTCTAAGGTGTTACAATTAAGGCCTAGGAGAAGGTGGTAGAGATGAGAGCGAGGAAGGTCATAATTATCTTTGAGAACCAGTTCAAAGTTATGCAAGAATGCTTGACTACATATCTTGTAAAAAGACAGGCGGAGTGGTGTTGGAAGAGGAAAAAAACCTCACACATGATGTTCATTGAATTCAAAAAGGCTTACGATAAAGTTTCTAGGGGATTGATATGGAGGAGCTTAGAGACTAGATGTGTGAATATGGTGTACATTAGGTTGATTAAGGGCATGCATAATGGAGGGAATACCCACTTATAGACAATGCGAGGAGACAAAGCATTTTGGTGTATTGATAGGGTTCCACCAAGGTTAAACCCTTAGCCATTTTTATTTACCTTGGTGAAGGATGTATTGATGCAACATATTTAAGGTGAGAATTAAGTACACCCATAAGCTAATTGAGATAATTAATAACATAATCACACCCTAAGAATGGGGTTTTAGCCACATATTATAAAAAGCAGGAAATATTACCAACTATGTTCTCCATTAGTTGAGTAACAAAATAGAGTCTTCACAATGCTTGAAATGAACTTATAACCGAAACCCAACTTAAAATTCTACTCAAAAACTCTAAAAAAGTGTTTGGGATAAAAAAACTCCTAGTAAGAATTCTCAAACACTCAGAATATTCACTCAAAATTTCGGAACTCCTTTTCATCATTTAAAAATTTGCATCTATACACTTTTAGATTTTAAGCTTTTGACCAGGTCGACGATGCGCCACGTGTCTCTCTTTATCACCTTCTTGACTTGCCTTTCACTATTCAACTTCTGTAACTTCAGGCGATCAGAATCTTTATTGCCAAAATGCCATTTCCATCGCCATGTAGACTTTTCTCCAGGGCTGGCATGCTGTAACTTTTGGCGAGCTGAAGTACCACTCGTCGAGTTGTAGAGTCATTTTGGCGATCGTCAACTTTTCTTGTCTTTAGCTCTTTTTCAGGTTTTCTTCTCCTTTTTGCCCGATAATGTATTTGCCTTGATATTTTGCCTTCTTAGCTGCAAATTTTAACTTAAACAACAATTTAGAGCATAAGATAAGAAATAAAGACACTAAAACTATGAATATTAAGTCCTAATGAGTCGAAATCCTAGGATTATCACTAGAACAATTCTTAATTGCCTCGATTTTCTTAGGATTAACTTAGACGCCTTCACCGGATACAATATGGCCAAGGAAAGCAACGAACCTCAGCCAAAACTCACACATGTTAATCTTAACATACAATTCCCGTTCCTTAAAAAATCCATAAATTCTTAACACGCCCATCCTCAATTCATAAGTAAATGAAAGTATCATCAATAAAAATATCACAAAAATATCAAGAAATTTCTTGAAATCCCTATTAATAAAATCCATTGAGGCATAAGTCAGACCAAAAGACATTACCAAAAACTCAGTTTGACCGTATCGAGACTCTCCTTCACCCGCAATTGGTGATAAGACGACCGAAGTTCAATCTTATAGAAGTAACTCTATCCTTGGAGTTGATCAAACGAATCATCTATCCTTGGGATATGATACTTATTCTTAATTGTAGAATTATTCAATTTCGATATTCAATGCCCATTTAAAGAGAACCATCCTTTTTTCAAACAGATAACAGTGGTCGGGGTAGTTATCGAAAGATACACAGTCGAATAAAACCATTATCCAACAAATCCTACAATTTATCCTTTAATATCTTAAGTTCTATTAGGGCCATACGATAAAGAGGAATAGAGATAGGTTGCGTTGTTTCAAGAAGTTCAATACCAAATCCTTTTCCTCTTTTATACCAAGAAGATCACCAGGAAATACATCCGAAAACTCATTTACAATAGGAACTGATTCAAGAGTAGGTGTTTCAGAATATTTATCCCTAACCTGAAAAAATTGACAATGGTAAACCTTAAAATTCATTTTCCTAGCCTTTAGACAATAACAAATGGACCATTAGGTATAAAATATCCTTCTTCCCATGACATGATAGGTTAGTTCGTAATCTTGAAAGTGACTAATCAGATCCTACAATTTATGGAAGTCTTAAAATTCATTGTGCCAATCCATCCCAAGAATAATATCAAAATTTAACGTATCAAGCTCTACTAGATTACCGTTAGTGATTCTATGAGAAACATAAATAAGATAACTCTATAACTTATCTTAGCCAGAATAGAATGTACAATGGGAGTAGAGACATGAAAGGGATTTGAAGGACTCATGACCACAATCAAATCTAATGGCCACATAAAGAGTAACAAAACATAACATAGCACCCAAATCAAGTAAGGCATAAAAATCAAGGTGCAGGACTTTGAACATACTATTCACCACATCTCGGGAACCTCGCGATTCAATCAAGTCTAAAGATCATAAATTCTGTTTTGCTTTGGAACACCCAAATCAGAATAACTCTATTGAACTTGCCAAACATCCCTTCCTTTTGTAGCACACAACAAGCAATCTCTCATATTGTGAACATTCTTCCTATACTTAAAGCAACCATCCGTGTCGGCTAAACATTTTCAATCATGTTTTGTACAACACCTTGAGAAAGAGAGAATAAAAGGTTCATTACCGCCAACCTCCTTAAGGATTAGGGCTAGACACCCTATATTTGTTAAATTTAGGATCCAGACTTGAAAAACCTTGACCAAAAAACTTTTTCCAGAATTGAGGACACCATGTTTTTCATACCTAATATGTGAAAATTTATCGTCATATGTCCTTTCCCTCTTAGAATTTCTTTTTTTTCCTGCTCAATCTATTAGGCATGTATTATGAAACGAGAGAGATATATCTTTTTAATCAACATAGTGGTATGACACTCTTTGACAATCAAATTGGATACACCTAACAAAATTTGTACATGAGTATGTCGGAAAACCTTACACAATTGATGCATATGTGAGAGAACTTTTCACAATTCTCTTGATGCTTATCTTAAAAAGGAAACCATATCATAATTCATTCATTTTTTCTATAAATCATGCATACTAAAACATCATTCATTGATACACATTTCTTCATAAATTCATGTCTTTTACGTTCATCGTCAAAATCATAATCAGTGCATGGGTTCATGTGTTTTAAATTGAAAATAATGTAACTAATTTAAACAATCATAATAAGATAAATTTCAAATAGTTTAATGGACAAAAATAGATCCTTTGAAGAATTAAATGAGTACCTAATAAATTTGATTATAATTGAATTGGAGAGTTGAAGAAAACCTTGGGGCTCAATGGGTGAATGGAACCCATTCATGGAATCCTACATACCTTGAGGATGAAACCCCATAATCAATTATTAAAAAAGAGACTTGATTCAGAACCTATCTTCTTCTTCTTGACCTTGAGAGAAAATTGAGAAGATGAACTTGGATGGATTTAGGAAATTTAAGAGAATGAATGATTTGGGGTTAGTTTTAGGAATAAGATATAGTAATATGGGTAAAACTATGTAGTATAGGTATTAGATGCATAGGAAAATTCTCGAATACGATTAAAAAACTATTGGAGAGTTCCTACTATTTGGACCTTCAGTCTATAGAACTTTCTATGGTCCATATCAGTAAACTGTGGAACTAACTTCACAGACCTAAATTTCACTTTACTTCCCATGAGAATTTTCTATGGCAAGTCTAAATTCTTACCGTCCATAGACCCTACCCATAGAACTAAATATATTAGTCCATAATTTCACTAATTTTGAAACATTTGTATAGAGGCCATATACAACTTTTCAACCATTATACGACCCATCATTTTCATTTGTAGACCCGTCCTGTTCCTTTTTACGTTAAACTTCAGAAACATGAATTTAAAACTCATTTCCAAATTTATTACTTCATTTATATGTCTCGTAGAATTTCCTACATTCTGTAGGTTGGACTAGTAAAATCTGCTACAGTTCTAAGAATTTGCCTTTTCCTTTTCCTTTTAACTTTCCAACTTCTAGGGTTTTCAATTATACAATAACAAAATTCATCCAAAGAAATCAATGTTTAACAATCATCCATAGCCACAAACCCTGAATTAGGACCTTTAGCTACTAATATTTAAGAAAAAGAAAATAAACAAGAAAAATCCTAATGGTGAATTCTATTCTTTTCCTCTTGTGCCAGAAGGTATGATGTATTGCTAGAAAAGAAGCACGATGTTCTATTTAGTGGTTTAGCGCCTGGCGTGGTGACAAACAGTGCACTAAAGGTCAAATTTCTCTTAATTAATCATTTTTGTACTCGTCTAATTTTCTTTCGAGCTCTTTGACCTTGTTTAAGGTCCAATTTACTTGATTCTTGCATCAATTCCTATAATGTCTAATCACATGTCTTACTGCATAATTTTCTGCATAATCATCAGAACACAACTAATAGAGTAAAGAATGATCTTAAAACTCAAGGTAAATGCGGGCAAAATAGAGTAAATGAGTACATAAGTACATCCAAGATCACCACCCCACTCTTAAACTTTTGTCGGTCCTCGAAAAATTCTCACATTGTTGCTGTCACTTCATCATTAACACTTAAAGGACCCTCCCACCTTTAATTTTATCGACCAAACTGTTTCAATCATATTTCCATAGTTCACCTCTCTTGCAATCCAAGATCTTCTATCAGAAACAATATAACCTCAATAAGAAACACATTGCAAATCTACCATACCAATGGGATCGTCTATAAAAAAATAAATAACATTCATACCATGTATATGTCATGAGTACCCTCACTATTTCCGGTATAACCCTTCTCTCGTCATGTTTAACTTTCACAAGTCATTCGACTTTAAAGGGCCAATTATGAAAGTCTAAACATTCTCTCTCACAAAACATGTTTCAACATATCACAACATGACATATGCTTTCCCTTAGTGTATAGTGACTTGACAAGACATTCTACTCATAAAATCAACAAGACTTTCTTAGGTAGTAATGTTGCACTTTCGGACGGGGAGAATACTTTTGGATATATATATATATATATACATATATATATATATACATATATATATATACATATATGCTTGCACATGTGTTGCCATGCACTTTCCTAGCCGTGCATTCTGTAGTTACACTTGGAAAGTTCACTTCTTGTCCCAAGGATCCTCACTATGTCCTTGGCACTGCTTAATCTACATGTCTATTTTAAATGATCATGTGCTATGGTACCCTGCTTGACACTTGGATGCCTCTTACCTAATGTGTGAGCTTAAGAAATCAAAATTTTTAGCTTAGGGTCTTTATTGCAGGTATAATTCCTAAACAAGCTTGGATTGGAGCAATTGAACATCAAAGTGTATTTTAAGTTACTTGTTAATACATAGAAACTGGCTAACACCCTTAAGCCAATATTCTCTAACATGCCCAATATTACTCAAAATTGGGCATTGGGATGTCTATGTACCCCAATACATATTCTTAAAACCTAATAGACTTTTCACTAGACAAGTACATTTTCTGGAATGTCACATAATGGACCTTAGAAATAATGAAATTTTGCTTAATTGTGTGAATTAACTCAATGTAGTTGTGTATTATGAACCAATAATTGTGTCCATATATATGTATCATGGTGCCATGTGTGGTGAGCATTTTTGATTAGCTTCTTGAACTAACTAAAGTGCTCGAAATCCTAAGACCTAACGGGTGACACTAGCCAAGTAGCTAACTAAAGAAACATCCTTGTACCTAACCTAGGATGGTCCAAAAGGGTTGGTTATGGTCTTAGTGACTTAGGGGCACTTTACTAAATACCCTAGATCACTTAATTAATTAAATTAGAAACTTAATTAGTTAATTTAAATTCATGGTCAAGCTCGAGACTCTTAGCAAATTTTCAAAATTTGGCTAAGTCAAATGATCTCCTATTTTTAGTCAATTTAGGAGGGTTTTTTTTGTTAATTAGCTAATTGATTTATTTAATTAAGTTAATTAGCCTAAGTTGAATTAGTCAATATTCAATTCCTAAGACTTAGAATCACATTTATCCAGTAGAAACTCACGACTGAAAAACAATGAACAAATGTAAGAAAAACAATACTCTCGGTTCTCCTTAGGCGATTTTAAGGCAATTCTTCAAGATTTTTGTGCAAAGTACAGGGTGATCTTTGTAGATTCAATTCTAAAGTAAGGTATGAGTTTTCTCTTCTTGGATTCCTTTCCCCAGGAGGCTTTTCAAACGTTTTGAATTCAAGAAAACCAAAACTAAAGTTGTTCCCAATGAAATTATCGAATGTTCATCTCCCTAGTTCTCTCTATTTCTGACTCTTGTAGTATGTATAATGCAAATCCCAAACATGTTGTTGGTATGTGGTGCTAACTGATCATTATGTGTAGGTTTATGTGATTTGATAATGTCGAATGAGACCTATAGGTTAGATTCGTATGATAAGAGTATCATTTACATGAGATAAGAAATGTTGTAATGCCTAATTGTGTTCGAGAAGTTGAAATTGTTATAATTCGTTTATGAAATTCAGTTTACTATTGTGTGGAATGAAGGTTTTGATTCTGTTTGTGTTTACAGTAGATATGTTTGTAAGTGTTTGGAATGCATGGTTTCCAAGAAGAAATAAGAATGAGCATCAAATCTATTTAATGAATCTTAGATGCCAAATCAACTTTATAGCTTGGCCAAACTAAGCACTGAATTGTTCTTATAAGCTAATCAAATGTTAAAAGTTGGCTTGCCTAAAATGATGAGATTAATATAGTATATACATGAAGTTAATTGACTTGGCTAGTTATAATATCATGACAAGTGCTTATTGAAAGTTTGGTTTATGCCAATAAATTGGCCAGCAATATTATTACCAAAATATGTAATATAATTGGCCAATGACTAAGTCATACCAATCTTATATGGCCAATGTAAATTATGATGTTTCTTGTAAGACCAAATAAATGTTAAAGAGTTACTTGACAAGATGTAACTCAATGAACTCATAACCTAGGGTATGCCAATGATTGGGACAAGTCCCAACCTACCCTATCTAAATAAACTTGTGAACATAGTAGCACATAGAATAAGTCCTTATAACTTTCATAAAGAATGGTACAAGACTACCAAATAACATTGAACAAGATAAGGTGAGTAATGAAAGAATTAAAAGCTTATAAGTTATGAAATTGACCTAGAATAGGTTGTTAAAGGAAGTGAGACAAGTCTTACTTGCACCTAAACAATTATGTTAAAGATACTCACATAAGAGGGTGTTAGAAATCGTGAGACAAGTCTCATTCACACCCTAATGATAAGGTAAGATTTAAGTTCACATTCATACAATATAGAAAGGGATGACAAGTCATCCATTGAGCTAAGCATGCCTCATACTAGAATAAAGCTTCCATAGTGTATGAGTCAACTCTAACAGTTTTAAAGTATAATAAATTGAGCTAAGAACCGATAGACTAGTAATGAGCTTGTGCAAACACATGTAAGCCTCATGAGATTAAACTACCACCAAGGTAGATAAGGGCTTCCAAATTCTCCTAGTATTTGAACTATGTCGCCAACATAGGTTACTAGCTAGTGGATCCACCTAAGAAAGCTAGGAAGTATTCGGTTTCACTTTTGTCGGTGAACCACCCCTTTTTAGTGTGGAGAAGACACTTGATTTCATGTAAGCTCACATGATCTATGTCTGTTCAATGCTAAAGATTGCTTTAAGAAAGAAAGAAAGAACTAGGACGATGAGGGGTGTTCAGTAAGGATGACCAAAGGGCGAGGTTAGACTAATTAATGATGTAAGTCATTCTTAGTCATTGCACTGAAAAATCCCAATGGAAGTCTTAAAAGAATATCCTAAGTCAACCTAGCATGTTCAAAGTGAAAATGAGATCAAATAAGAAGAAATGTAAGTTCAAATGGAACTAAGTAAGCAAAAGCATAAGTATATCAAATCATTAGTGTTTGATAAGATTGAAGTTTTAACAGTTATTGACTTGTGCCAATAAAGGGAGAAAAACATATGACTCATCAATTGGAGTATGAATATATGCCCCAGGATCTTTATATTATGCAAATGATCAAAGAATGGGCATATCCAATAAAGATTAGCTTATAAAGACTTCATGCCCAATTTAACAATAATGGAAAGAACAACTTGTGAGTAGGGTAGTCAAATCATTTCCTTAGTCTTTTGGAATACTTACTTGATTCATTGTAGCAATGGGACTTCGATGAATCATTGCACGCGTAGATAAATTATAGGATCAAAAGAGATCATTGAACTGCACAACAAAAAGAACAAAAGACTGGAAAATAAACTGAAGTCTGGGAGAGGGAGCTCTCGGCCTAAGGGGAGCAAAAATATTAAATTTTGCTTGAGTTGTTCTAAAATTATGTTCACGATCCCAAGGTATTATGTTCATATTGAAAATGATTTATGTGCTTTAAATGAATTAAAATAGGTCATATTCATAGCATGATTCATAAATAATGAATTAGGAAAGTGAAGTGACTTCACTTTCCAAAAGTGGCATGTTGCTATAAGAAGAGCTTTCCTTGATCATCCATAGTCCTTATGTGTTTATGTGCATATACCCACACTTAGTACAAGTGTGTACTAAACCATATACAATTACTACATTTATAGGTGCAGGTCCTTGAAGAAAATTGAAGATCAGTTGAAGCTGTTGGGACTAGTACCTCAAGACTTTGGTAGGTCCTCTTGAGTTCGAGGATGCCTACGCTTTATTTTGTAGCTTTAGTAGATTAGAAATAGCTAGTGTATGTTGTCCCTAGCGTTTACTTTCAAACATTTGTCCATGCTTTTGTATTAAGGCTGGTTGGGCAACTATCAATGATATTATGAATTCTTCATTTCAATTGTTCAATCTGTTAATTGATGATTGTTTATTTTGAGCTATTAGTATATCACTCTTATGCAAGATTTATATGAAGTCTAAGTACAATTCAATAAATTTAAAAAGTTTCAAATTTTCCGCTAAATTTAACTGTATGATTGTGATGAAAGTTAAGAAGAGGCTTGTCCGTGACCTCTGAGAGGTTAACGACGCCGATCTCATCTAGGGTCTAGGACCCGAGTGTGATAAACTTGGAATCATAGCATGAGGTTAAATTACCTAGGAACTAAGGCTCAAAACAACCACGTTGGTTAGTTTCTAGCTTATGGTTGTGAAGTGCACCACAATCATGACTTAGAGACTTATTGATGTTAAGAATCTTCTTTTTGTCTACTTTTTATCGTGCTGTGTAGAGTTTTGAAATTTTGTGTCATTCTAGCATCTAACTTCCTTCTTGTGTGTGCGTGTAGAAAAATGAACACAAGAAGAAACGCAGGCAGGAGAGTTGGAGAAGCAGCTGCTGGGGGAAACCAAGCTCCTCTTCAAGCCCAAGCTGCTGGAGTGCAGGTGCATGTCAAATCATCTGCGTTGACGGATAGAGAAGTGAGAGCAACACTAGTTCAGATGGACCAAGCCATCACTGCTCAGGCACATGCTATCATAGCCCAGGCCACTAGAGAGGGTTCTCCCAGGGAGAACCCACATGCTAGCACCATGGCTAGCAGACTGAGAGATTTCACCAGGATGAATCCTCCAGTCTACTTCGGGTCCAGAACCAATGAGGATCCCCAAGAGTTTTTGGACGAGGTCCACAAGATTCTTTGTGCTATGAGTGTTAATGAAGAGGAGAAGGCTGAGTTGGCTGCATACCAGCTCAAGGATGTGGCTCAGGTATGGTACAAGATGTGGGTAGATGGCTGAGCACCAGGAGAAGTCCCCATCACTTGGGACATTCTCAAGACTACATTCCTGAAGAGGTTATTTCCCAGAGAGCAGAGAGTGGCTAAGTTTAAGGATTTCATCAACCGACGTTAGGGAGGTATGTTAGTCAAGGAATACTCCTTGAAGTTTGTTAAACTTTCCAAATATGCTTCTTCCCTGGTGTCCAGTAGCAGGGATGAGATGAGCAGGTTTGTGACTGGTGTATCGGAGGATCTGGAGGAGGAATGTCGGGCATCCATGTTGTATTATAACATGGAACTTTCTAGGTTGATAGTACATGCACAACAGGTAGAGGAGAGTCGTCGGAGGAAGAAAGTCCGAGAAGGCAAGAAGCCTAGGCCCTTGAATCAGACTGGTTCTAGCACTGGTAGGAGTTCATTTGGAGTCCAGGACAGGCCCAAGTTCAAGAAGGGGCACCAGCACTCACGTAATCCTACTGCTTCCAGGAACACTAATGCCAAAGGGGGCAAGTCTGGCCCCAAGAAGGGCAATGATAGAAATGCCCAGCGTGACAGAAAGGGCCATTTGAATGGAGGTGAGTGCACGGTAGGTTCTAATGTCTAATGTGGGTGCGGAAAGAGTGGGCATATGATCAGGGACTGCCCACATGTGAAGAATCAGGCCAAGGAAGATACTCAGCCTCAACCTAATCCTACTGCTACAGCCGAGCCTCCCAAGATGAACAGGTTCTATGCTTTGAAAGGTAGAGAGGAGCAGGAGAAGTCAGCTGATGTGGTCACTGGTACCTTGCATGTCTTTTCTTCTCCTGTGTATGCATTGTTAGATCCAGGATCCACCTTGTCTTTTGTTTCTCCTTTAGTAGCTAGTCAATTTGACTTGCTTCCTGAGAACTTGCATGAACCTTTTCTAGTTCGTACTCACATAGGAGACATCATTAGAGCTGAAAGAATATATAGAGATTGCCCAATAACTATTTTTGATAGAGTTACCTATGTTGACCTAATAGAATTAACCATGCTTGACTTTGATATAATTTTGGGTATGGATTGGCTCAATAAATGCTATGCTACCATAGACTGTCGAAACAGGGTAGTAAGGTTTCAGTTTCCTAATGAGTTAGAGCTGGAATGGGAAGGACATAGTTCAAATCCAACAGGCTAAATAGTTTCCCATCTTAAAGCCAATAAGATGTTATCTAAGGGGGTATTTATACCACTTAGTCAGAGTCAATGACTTAGAACATGAAGTTCCTTCCATAGACTCTATGTCCATAGTGAATAATTTCCAAGATGTCTTTCCGGATGATTTACTAGGAATCCCTCCTGAACGCGAAATTGACTTTGGTGTTGACTTAGATCCCAACACCAAAGCAATTTCCATTCCTCCCTATAGAATGGCTCCAGCTGAACTCATAAAGTTGAAGTTGCAGTTAAAATATCTACTTGCTAAGGGCTTCATCCGGTCAAGCATATCCCCATGGGGTGCTCTAGTGTTATTCGTTAAGAAAAAGGATGGAACCCTTAGAATGTGTATCGATTATCGGCAAATCAACAAGGTCACTATAAAGAACAAATACCCTCTTCCCAGAATTGATTATCTATTTGATCAGCTCCAAGGTTCAAGTTTTTTTTCTAAAATATTTTCCGGTTAGGGTATCACCAGCTTAGAGTGATACAAGAGGACAGTCCTAAGACTGCCTTCCGTACTAGGATAATCATTTCAAGTTTCTTGTCATGTCATTTGGTCTCATTAACGCACCAGCTGTGTTTATGGACCTTATGAATAGGGTCTTCCGTGAATACCTTGATTATTTTGTCATAGTATTCATAGATGACATCCTCATATACTCTAAGACAAGAGAAGAACATGAACAACATTTGAGAATGACATTGCAAGTACTCGGGGAACATCACCTGTATGCAAAATTCAGCAAATGTGAGTTTTTGCTGAGATCAGTAACCTTCCTTGGTCATTTGGTGTCCGACCAGGGTGTAGAGGTTGATCCGAAAATGATTGAGTCAGTAAAGAACTGGAGGAGACCCCTCACTCCTATAAACATCTGGAGTTTCTTGGGTTTGGCTGGTTACTATCGCAGGTTTATTGATGGCTTTTCCGCTATTATTGTTCCATTGACAGCTTTAATAAACAAGAAGGCGAAGTTTGAGTGGTCTAAAACTTGTGAAAATAACTTCCAAGAGCTCAAAGACCAACTCACTTCAGCCCCAGTTCTCACATTTCCAAGGAGTGGTGAAGGGTATGTGGTGTACTGTGATGCTTCCCGAGTAGGTTTGGGATGTGTTCTTATACAGGATGGCAAGATGATTGAATATGCATCAAGACAGCTGAAAATTCACGAGAAGAATTACCCTACCTATGATCCTGAGTTAGATGATGTGGTATTTGCGTTAAAACTTTGGAGACATTCCTTATATTGTGTACATATTGATGTATTTATTGACCATAAAAGTCTTCGGTATGATTTTACACAGATAGAACTGAATCTTTGTCAGAGAAGATGGCTAGATCTGCTAAAGGATTATGACATGAGTGTCCACTATCACCAAGGTAAGGCCAATGTAGTTGTCTATGCTTTGATCCGATTGAGCATGGGCATTGTGTCTCATATTGATGATGAGAAGAAGGAGCTGGTTAACGAGGTACACCAATTGGCTAGGTTAGGTGTACGACTGGTAGATACACCAAGTGGGGGTGTTTTAGTTCATTCCAGTTCTCAATCCTCATTTGTTGTCGATGTTAAAGCTAAGAATCATCTCGACCCAGTACTCATGGAGTTGAAAGACTCAGTGTTGAGTAAGATGAATGAATCATTCTCCCTAGGGGGGATGGTGTGCTTAGATACCAGGGCAGATTGTGTGTGCTCAATATTGATAATCTGAGACCTACTATTATTGCAGAGGATTATGGCTCCAGGTATTCCATTCATCAAGGTTCTACCAAGATATATCATAATCTCAAGGAGATCTACTGATTGGAAGGTATGAAGCGAGATATTTCTAAGTTTGTAGAGGAGTGCCCCAATTGCCAACAGGTTAAGGACGAACACCTTAAGCCTGGAGGTCTTACCCAGTCGATTGAGATCCCAACATGGAAGTGGGAGGCTATTAATATGGACTTTGTGGTTGGTCTGCCCAGAACCAGGAAACTACATAATTCTATTTGGATCATTGTTGACAGGATGACTAAGTCTGCTTACTTCATTCCAGTAAAGTCTACTTACAAGGCCGAAGATTATGACAAGTTGTATATTAATGAGATAGTGAGGTGGCATGGGATCCCTTTATCTATCATTTCGGGTGGGGGAGCCCAATTTACTTCTCACTTTTGGAGATCTTTCCAAAAGATCTTGGGTACATAGGTGAAGCTCAGTACTGCTTTTCATCCTCAGACGGATGGACAAGTAGAGCGTACCATTTAGACCCTTGAAGACATGCTGAAAGCATGTGTTATTGACTTCAAGGGCAGTTGGGATGATCACTTGCCACTGTTTCAGTTCTCTTATAATAATAGCGACCGCTCTAGTATTGGGATGACACCTTTTGAAGCACTGTATTGCAGGAGATGTAGGTCCCTAGTTGGGTGGTTTGAGGTAGGATAGTCTTCCGTCCTTGGACCTGAGATCATACATGAGGCTATGGAAAAGGTAAGAATGATCAGGGATATATTGGCTACTGCTTACATTCGTCAAAAATCCTACGATGATAACAGGAAGATGGCTCTTGAATTCGAGGTAGGTGATCAAGTCTACCTGAAGATATCACCCATGAAAGGGGTGATGAGGTTTGGTAAGAAAGGGAAGTTGAGTCCGAGGTATATAGGTCCTTATGAGGTCTTACAACGAGTAGGGAATGTTGCCTATAAACTAAAGTTACCAAATGACTTGGCTTCTGTTTATCCACTGTTTCATGTTTCGATGCTTTAAAAGTGTCTAGCTAATCCGCATCCATCCTGCCTGTTGAGGGGTTAGGATTCGATGAGAACATTTCTTATGAAGAGGTTCCAGTTGAAATTTTAGATTGCCAAGTGAAGCAGTCGAGGAACAAGGAGGTTGCCACCGTAACGGTGTTATGGAGGAACCACCTTGTTGAGGGAGCAACATGGGAGGCCGAGGCCGACATGAGATCCCGTTACCCTCAATTGTTCAGTTCTTGAGGTTAGATATACTCTTCCTAAGTCTGATTTTGTTTATGGAAGTCTAAGTTTTAGTGCATTAGTCGGTTTTGGTGTTTTAAGTCCATAACTGTGTATTTCATACTTGCACTATATGAGTTAATATGAGTTCATCTTGCATTCATGTTGCTTTTTTTGTAGAGAGTTGACGTGATATCAAGCTTCAGATAAGCTTTGAGTGATGCACATCATCAAGAGTAAGTTGTGAATCAGATATTTACAAAGAGTAAAGTTTCAAGTATGTTGATGTGTTTTTTTGAAAATACCCTCTTTGATTCAAAATGATGTGTAGTGTCATTTGGGGACAAATGTTCCTAAGGGGGGGGGGGGATAATGTAACATTCCAAAAAATGTACTTTTCTAGTGAAGAGTCTATAAGGTTTTAAGAATATGTATTGGGGTACATAGGCATCCCGATTCCCAATATCGAGTAATATTGGGTATGTTAGAGAATATTGGCTTAAGGGTGTTAGCCAATTTCTATGTATTAACAAGTAACTTAAAATACACTTTGATGTTCAAATGCTCTAATCCAAGATTGTTTAGGAATTTTACCTGCAATGAAGACCCTAAGCTAAAATTTTTAATTTCTTAAGCTTACACACATTAGATACGAGGCATCCAAGTCAAGCCTAGGTACCATTGTACATGATTATTTAAAATGATCATGTAAATTAAGTAGTGCCCAAGGACATAGTGAGGATCCTTGGGACAAGAAGAGAAATTTCCAAGTGCAACAACAGAGTGCACAGTTAGGAAATTGCATGGAAACATATGTCCAAGCATATGTACTACCGGCCGAGAGACCAAGCGACCAAGCCCAACCGATTCGATTAGGGCGGTTAGGGGGCCGACATGCATCGGGTCAAGCCACGTGAGGCTGAGATTCCTAACCAATCCTAGGCTCTAACCAACTTACCTAACTAGATAAATAACCTAGGACTAACTAAAATGAATTATCTAGTGTGCCCGAAATCCTAAGACTTAACCGTGTGACACTAGTCGAGTAGCTAACTAAAGAAACATCTTTGTACCTAACCTAGGATGGTCCAAAAGGGTTGGTTATGGTCCTAGTGACTTAGGGGTACTTTAGTGATTACCCTAGGTCACTTAATTAATTATATTAGCAACTTAATTATTTATTTTAAATTGATGGTCAAACCCGAGACCCTTAGCAAATTTTCAGAATTTGGCTAAGTCAAATGCTCTCCTATTTTTAGTCAATTTAGGAGGAGCTTTTGGTAATTAGCTAATTGATTTATTTAATTAAGTTAATTCGCCTAAGTTGAATAAGTCAATAGTCAGTTCCTAAGACTTAAATTCACGTTTATCTAGTAGAAACTCATGACTGAAAAACAGTGAACAAACGTAAGAAAACTGAAAAATACTCTCGGTTCTCCTTAGGCGATTTCAAGGAAATTCTTCAAGATTTTCTTGCAAAGTGCAGGGTGATCTTCATAGATTCAATTTTATAGTAAGGTAGAGGTTTTCCCTCTTCGATTCCTTTATCCATGAGGCATTTCAAACATTTTGAATTCAAGAAAACTGAAACTAGGGTTGTTCCCAATGAAATTATCGAATGTTCATCTCCCTAGTTCTCCCTATTTCCGACTCTAGTAGTATGTATAATTCAAATGTCAAGCATTTTGTTGGTATGTGGTGCTAACTGATAATTATGTGTAGGTTTCTGCAATGTACATGGTGATCTTCATAAGTCATTCATGAAATTCAGTTTACTGTTGAGAGGAATGAAGGTTTCGATTACTGTTTGTGTTTACAGTAGGTATGTTATTAAGTGTTTGGAATGAGATCTTTCCAAGAAGAAATAAGAATGAGAATCAAAGCTTGTTAATGAATCTTCAATGCAAAATCAACTTTATAGCTTGGACAAACTAAGCACTGAATTGTTCTTATAAGCTAATAAAATGTTAAAAGTTGGCTTGCTTAAAATGATGAGATTACTATAGTAGATACATGAAGGTAATTGACTTGGCTATTGAATATATCATGACAAGTGCTTAGTGAATGTTTGGTGTATGCCAATAAATTTTCCAGCAATATTATTTCCAAACTATGTAATAGAATTGGCCAATGACTAAGTCATACAAATCTTATATAGCCAATGTAAATTATGATGTTTCTTGTAAGGCCAAATACATGTTAAATATTGACTTGACAAGATGTAACTCAATGAACTCATAACCTAGGGTATGCCAATGATTGGGACAAGTCCCACTATACCCTATCTAAATGAACTTGTGAACATAGTAGCACATTGAATAAGTCCTTATAAATTTCATAAAGAATGGTACAAGACTACCAAATAACATTGAACAAGATAAGGAGAGTAATGAAAGAACTAAAAGCTTATGAGTTATGAAATTGACCAAGACTGGGGTGATAAAGTATGTGAGACAAGTCTCACTTGCACCTAAGCAATTATGTTAAAGATACTCACATAAGAGGGTGTTAGAAATCTTGAGACAAGTCTCATTCACACCATCATGATAATGTAAGATATAAGTTCTCATTCATCAAGTATAGGAAGGGATGATAAGTCATCCATTGAGCTAAGCATACCTCATACTAGAAGAAATCTTCCATAGTGTATGAGTCACTCTAAAAGTTGTAAAGTATAATAAATTGAGCTAAGCACCGATAGACTAGTAATGAGCTTGTGCAAACACATGTAAGCCTAATGATATGAGACTACCACCAAGGTAGATAAGGGCCTCCAAATTCTCCTAGTCTTTGTACTATGTCTCCAACAAAGGTTACTAGCTAGTGGATCCACCTAAGAAAGCTAGGAAGTATTCGGTTTCACATTGGCCGGTGAACCACCTCTTTTAAGTGTGGAGAAGACACTGGATTTCATGTTAGCTCACATTATCCATGTCGGTTAAATGCTAAATATTTCCTTAAGAAAGTAAGAAAGAAAGAAAGAATGAACTAGGAAGATGAGGGTTGTTCGGATAGAATGACCAAAGGGTGAGGTTAGACTAAATAGTTATGTAAGTCATTCTTTGTCATTGCACAGAAACATCCCAATGGAACTCTTCAAAGAATATCCTAGGTCAACTTAGCATGTTCAAAATGAACATGAGATCAAAGAAGAAGAAATGTAAGTTGAAAGTGAATTAAGTAAGCAAAAACATAAGTATATCAAATCATCAGTGTTTGATAAGAATGATTTTTTAAACAGTTATTGGCTTATGCCAATAAAGGGAGCAAATCATAATGACTAATAAATTGGAGTATGAATATATGCCTAAAAATCTTTATATTATGCAAATGATCAAAGAATGGGCATAGCCAATAAATATTGGCTTATGAATACTTCATGCCCAATTTAACAATAATGGAAAGAACAACTTGTGAGTAGGGTAGTCAAATCATTTCCTTAGTCTTTTGGATTACTTACTTGATTCATTGTAGCAATGGGACTACAATGAATCATTGCACTCGTAATTAAAACATAGGATCAAAGAAAATCATTGAACTACACAACAAAAAGAAGAAAAGACTGAAAAATAAACTAAGTCCGAGAGAGGGAGCTCTCGGCCTAAGGGGAGCAAAAATATTAAATTTTGCTTGAATTGTTCTAAAATTATGTTCATGATTCCATGGTCTTATGTTCATATAGAAAATGAGTTGTATAATTTAAATGCATGCAAATATTTCATATTCATAGCATGATTCATAAATAACGAATTAGGAAAGTGAAGTGACTTCACCTTAAAAAAAACATGTTGCTATAGGAAGAGCTTTCCTTGATCATGCATAATCCTTATGTGTTTATGTGCATACATCCATACTAAGCACAAGTGTGTACTAACCCATATACAATTACTATTTTTATAGGTGCAGGTCTTTGAAGAAGATTGAAGATCAGTTGAAGCTGTTTGGACTAGTACCTCCAGACTTTGGTAGGTCCTTTTGTGTTCGAGGATGCCTACGCTTTATTTTCTAGATTTAGTAGCTTAGGCATAGCTAGTGGATGTTGTCCCTAGCGTTTCCTTTCAAACATTTGTCCAAGCTTTTGTATTAAGGTCGGTTGGACATCTATTAATTATATTATGAATTCTACATTTCAATTGTTCAATTTATTAATAGATGGTTGTTTATTTTGAGCTGTTAGTATATCACTCTTATGCAAGAATTATATAAAGTCTAATTACACTTCAGTAAATTTAAAAAGTTTTAAATTTTCCGCTAAATTTAATTGTATGATTGTGATGAAAGCTAAAAAGAGGCTTGTCTGCGACCTCTGAGAGGTTAACGACGCCGGTGTCATCTAGGGTCTAGGACCCGGGTGTGACACATTAAAGAACCTATGTTTTTTTCAAGAGTTAATTCTTTAATCTATATTATCGGACATTAACTACCTATGACGTCCGGCTAACTTCCAAGTGCGACTTCAAAGTTCCAAATTTTGGGTGTTCACTATTACAAATATGTGGCTAATTTTTCTTTATCACGGTCGCCATCCATCCATGATTGGGATAATCCACTTCTTCTATGAATCTCCTAAAAAATATCCACCGCGTTTAAATGAATAATCCTTAGGAAAAGAACAAAAAAGAAAAGCGGAGAACCTATCCTGAAAAACAAAAAGAAAAGACTCAATAATATAGTAAAAACTAGGAGCTCATACCTCGCCCAAACTTAAAAAATGAAGCCTTCCCCGATGCAACAATTTAATACATAAGCTTAGAGTGAAAGAAAGAACTTCCTTCAGCCCTAGGCCTAGTTAATAGCATGTCCTCGTAATTTTCATCAAGGGTCATCTACAACCCATACTTATTCTTAACCATGCTCCTTAGCTCTAAATTTGGGACACAAATACTTCTCCGAAACCTATAAAAACAAAGAAAAAATGACATTAAAAAAATAAAATCAACATTATAAATAAGGTTTCGTCCAACATAAGCACTTAATTAAACGTTGTGGCTCGAGATAATTAAGTTCATACTTTTTCTTGTACTTTGAACTTATGAATTGTACCCCTAATTCTGCATCAACTTTTTTGCTCCGCTTAAGGGGAGGTAGTACAAATATAAATGAACCAACTAATAGATGTTACATCTTTCAGTTGTTTGCCTTTATGTGAGAAATGTCACTTTGTCGATTTAGACTAGAAAACTTTGGGATATAAGGGACTTTTTATCATCTATACACTCTTCCACTAGTTAATATGACTCAAATTTCATGTGGTCATTCAAGCATAATGTAGGAAAATGTTTAAAATGACATCCAAGATGCCTCAATTCCAAAGCAACATTATTTACAACATTCTCACTTTTGTACTCCTTCTCAACGTTGAAACTCAATAATAAAATATAGTTGTATGGTTAAATTTTTTCCTTTGTCTACATTAGTTGTCCATCATCCATGACAATTGGTGATTTGGCATCACACGCTTTAACTATTTTGTTGAACAAAAGCCTCAAAGTCATGAATGTCTGAACCAAATTGATCTATTTCTTGTGTAAGCTCAACTCTTCCTTTTGTCAGTTGGATCTTCATGTATGTAAGACCATCACAGATAGACTCTTGAAACTCTAGAAGTTGAGCTTGTTCTAGTAGCCAATATTAGCTCACTATCTCTGCTTCTTCATAACTTTTTCCTTTTTGGGATTCAATATCTTCCTCTAATTGAGTATTACCTAATTATGTACATTGAAATTCATAAGTATCAAATTTATATAGCATTTAACGCCTCGTTGCTCTACGAAAATTTTTGCAGATCTTCATCCAACTTGTCAATCGTTTCTATCATTTTCTTAAATAGTTCATTTGTAATTATACTATTATGCGGGGCATTTTGATCATTCCCTTGATTTGTTGTTGGTCTTTCTACCCATTTTTTGAGGATGGTACTGAGTATATATATGATTCTAGTACTTATTACCTCCCTATGAGAAGTAAGATTGATTCTCCCAACTTGGATTATACGTGTTGCAATAGGCTTGGGATCCACCACCCCTTTGCGCATTTTCAACAAAATTCCTAGAATATGGAGTTGACTCGCAATGTTCACCCATATGCTTGCTACTTCCACCAACTTCGCACCACTCTTAAAGCTCTTGTTGGGTATCCTTTGCTTCATTACTCTTGTGATTATCACAAAAAAACAAGAATGATAATAGGGGTTTAGAGGAGCGAAATAATTGTTGGGACAACCATTCCAGTGACCATCTTGATCACCACAAATATGACATACATTTTATTCAAAAGATTGGGTAGGTTTTCCCAACCCACCCTTTTAAATAGTAGGACATTCAATAATCTAAGTGGGGTCCACAATACTTACAAGGATACTTACTACTCAACAATCATCTGTCCTAATAATCCATATCAATATAAATATCAAAATATTCGAAGGAAAAATGATTATTTGTACAAAAACTAAAAAAACCTTAATTAAAAAAATTTACAAAGTATAACTTTGGAAAATAATCAATTTCTAAGTCCTTGGAAACGACGCTGAAACGTGTTGCTTCCAATTGCACATGCAAGTCTAAATGACCCGTAAATTTAATTTTTGAAATTTTCATAAAATTAGAATTTTATCCCTCCCGATAGTTGTCTCGGGTCCTTTTTGATCGGTCGGTGAGATTGGTTTGGAAATTTAAGCTATTCGATAACTGCGATTATTTAAGTAGAGAGTATTTTCTAATAATTAATTATTGGTAATTGGTAATTAATGGGTCAAGCCCGTAACTTGATTAATACCCTTATAAATTGACCCATATATTAATAAGATGAGTTAAAATTAGTACGGTAAATAAATTATCTCAAAAAGCTAACCTAGATGTGCGACAGAAAAACAAAAAAGTACAAAAGATTGAGTGAATTAGTGTGAGGATGAGATTATTGAGAATTGTTTTAAAAATAGAAAGAAAAAAAAAAGAAACAACGAAAGGGACAAACTTGTTGCCAGTATACTTGGTTGGGATGAAATTGAAAATAAGATTGAGGGGATTATTTTAATGGATTAATGTAATCATTGCTCTGAATCGATAAGTTTTATGAATTTTGTAATTTGGCCTCATATGGTCTCGCCATAGATTTTAATAAGCAGTTTGATTTTCGTAGTTAGTAGTTCTTATTTTATTATCATATTACAAATTAACATTTTGATATATTGAGATAAGTAATCATTGTTTTGTGTATTATATTATATGAACGTCGTTAGATTTATGATATTTGAAGGATTTGGAATGTAATCCTATGCTTGAAAATTTGGAGAAAAGTTGAAAGAGTTGACATATTAATTGATATCAAAAGTTAAGAACTTAATAATAGACTTGTTCTCTATAGTTTTTGGATTATATAGTGATATGGGTGTTGTTAGTTTCATAAATTTATTGAGATTATTTATTTGAATAAATTGCATTGATTTGGAAGTTCAACAAAAGAGAAAGGCTCAAGTCTGGAATAAACTCTTATTTGATACAGACAAGTGGATTTCTAAACCCTTTTTAAGTGTACGAAATACATGTATTTCCTTGTGGTATATGTTTGGGAGTAATGGGACTTGGTGATGGGTTGAATTTTCTACATTGATTAATTCTAATGATGAAAAAGGGTATTAAAAAGTAATGTGATTAATTATCTGTGTGTTGATGTTGTTGTGAGTTGTGTAATGTTATGAAAATGACCATCTCCTCGTTATTTTATTGAACATGTCATTTGCATTGTTCTGAGACATGGTTGTGTAACAAGTATTATGTGCATTGAGAAAAAAATGAGAAATTAAAGAGGATGTACCATTTCGAGGGACATATCGCGTGCCCCGATGTATATAATATTTCTAGGGACGTATTGCACGCCACAATGGTTACTATTATCGAGGATCGTATCGCGCGCCGCGATAGATGCATGGAAAGATGTGTCCCTCATGGGTCCCGTACTGAGAAAAGCGGGTGTGTATCACTAGGTCAGACATGTATCATTATACTTGACATTGCAATCCATTGCATTAGACATACTTATCATTAGTGAACTTGATATTGTGTTTTGCTGATTGTGAATGTATTTTTGTCAAACTAGTGATTGATGAATACTGAGCTTGTTGTTGAGGATATATAATTTTTTTAAAGTGTTATTTTTGAGGATATGTAATTTGTTAAAGTGTTGTTGTTGAAGATATGTAACTTGTTAAAGTGTTGTTATTATGGATATGTAATTGGTCTAAGTGTTGTTGTTGAACTATGTGCTATGTAAACTTTGAGCTATTAGGTTGGACTAATTTTTATGCAGGTTGTAGTTGTGGAGGCTTGGTTGGGGTGGTAAGAGTCCCTTAACTTTTGTTTAGAGGTTTACTTGCTGAGTACGGGTGGTTTGGTACTCACCCCTTGCTTTTACAATTTTTTGTAACTTACTAGCCCGGACATTGTGATATATTCTCTTCTTTTCCGAGGCTTCTTGGAGATTTGAGAGGTAGTTGTTTTTCATGTCAGCAGACCTTCTTACTTTTGTTCATGATTTAGGTTATACTCTCAAACCAATATCATATCAGACTTACGTTTTCTTATAATTCAGTTGTAATACTTTAGAGGCTTGTAAACGTGACAACCAGATTTTGGGGGTATATTTGAATTTATTATAAAATTTCATCATTTTAATTGTAACTGTTGCGTTTTAGGATGACTTGTCTTGGTGGCATAAGATGAGTGTAATCACGACCAGTTTTGGGTCGTGACACTTTTCAATCAAATATTTTAATTAATTATAATAGTCTAAGTATAGATTTTTAAGTGTGCCAGAAAAGTTTAATTTATATTTGTAAACAAAAGAATGCAAGAATTTAATAATAAGATTAACTTTTAGTTATTAGGACAGTTCTAGGGCTGCAACATACTAACAATTCATGTATCACATGTGTTTCATGGATTTCCTATGATTAAAATTACTGACTTACAAAGATTATTTTATGATTACGATTTCTCAACCTCTAACCACGTATCCCAGTTGATCGTCTAAGTACATCATTGAGCGAGTACAGACAAACTCAATTGTTGAGTATATTTTTCTCATCATGTTTCGTAATCAAGCATGGCGTTTTGTAGGCATGAATCCTAAAAAAAATTGAAATAAGTGATATGCAAGAGATCACACTCCTTGTATTCATTGTTCTATCTCTCTATTCATCTCTTGAGTTCAAGGGTAAAAAAATAATTTATTTTCATGGTGGCCAAGCATCAAAATATAAATTAAAGAATACAAGAATAATTTATATGATAATTCCATTCATCCAAATAAATAAATATTTAACAATCATTCATAGACGCAACCCCATAACAAGGGTCTTTAGTTACTTATATGTAAGAAAGATGAAGAAATAAAAACATAAATGGAAGAAGAAGAAGAACCCTAATGCTGAGTACTATTCCTTACCTCTTGTGCCAAAAGTATGATAGATTCCTAGAAAATATGCTTAATGTTCTATTTATAGGGATTGGGAAAAGAATTCATTTTCTTTCTTGGATTCAAAATCCTAAAATATGAAATTTTTCAGTTAGGGCTTTCGTGGGGCAGTGCACCAAAATAGTGCCAACAATGGCCCCAGTAGTTTGAGTCCTAATGTTGTGCGCCATCAATGATCCAGACCTGGGCTTTAGTAGTTTAGGACCTGACATGGTGCACCAACCGTGTGCCAAAACTCAAATTTCTCTTGATCGTTAATTTTAGTGTACTACTCTTATTTTCTTCCAAACTTCCACCCTTGTTTTCAGCTCCCATTCAACTGATTCTTGTATCAATTCCAACAATGTGTAATAAAATGTATTACTGTACAATTTTCAGAATAATGGAGTGCCTATTTTTGTGGTCTTCAATCGAGGTTCACTATTCATTTCTCAGTTCTAGAGGGCCTTACAATATGGTTTGGGTGATGAGTACAAGATTTTAACTCATTTAAGGCTTTATTTTCATAGTTTCATTGTCCTTAATGCCTAATTTATGCTCTAAACAAATGTTAAAGTGTTGATTTGCAACAACAGAAGGTAAGGAGCAAGGCAAGGACATTACAAGGCAAAAAGGAGAGAAAAAGCTAAAGAAGTTGAAGAATGAAAATCTTGGTGATCGCTAAGACACTCAACGATACTTTGAGTGACTCTTTAGCTTTCCTAAAGTTCTAGTGTGCTAGCCTTAGACAAGAACCTACTTGGCAAATAAAATGGACAGTCGATAGACCGCTGAATAGATCGGTGACCTCGATCCTAATCACCTAAAATAATAGAACCTTAAGGACAAAGAGCCAAGGAAAATCGGTGATGGAATGGAGCAAAGGTTGCGTCACAAACTTGGTCGACGATGCTCAACTTACTTTTCCTAATGGTCCTGAATGCCAAAATTTGAGAAACATTAAATTAAAATTTGAAAAGTAGAAAATGCATCTAACAATTGGGAATATAAGTTTATTCCCATCCTCTTTTTCCTGAGTTTTTCCATTGTGGAACTTAAATCTATTAAGGCTTTGATTGAGGGATTTTCAATCGGATTTTGGAATTAATCTAATTTGAAGCATTGTAGAGATTTTGTAACCATTACCGAGTTCATAACTAACCTAATAGGTAATTCTTTCTTCATTTTTATAATATGTGGCTAAAATCCCAATTCTTGGGGTGTGATAATGTGATTATTTGCTTTAATTAGCTTATGGAATATTGTTTTTTTACTTGATTTAAATGCTTAATTGAAGTGAGTATAATCAATATATGTGTATTAATATATGAATTATAGTTGCAACTGCAATTCTAACTTAGTCCTCGGGGCTTGCTTGAGAAAAAGGTTTAGAGCTAAGGTTTCACTTGATGATTGTTGTTGTTGAGTTGATTTGCGTTCAACTCGAGAGAGTGAATCTTAAACTCTATTCTACCTATATAGCTCGAAAGAGTAGATAAATTATGGTTTTTGGCTGTTTATAGTGCTAAGCTTGTCGAGGTTCGAGATAACTCTCTTGAATCATATTAGTTGTTCGAGAGAAAAATATTGCATATATAGTCTAGCCTACCCGCTAAGATTCAACAATTGTTCATAAAATCGAATTACCCATAGAACAAAATTAGCCTATAATAAATCACATCCCCAAGAATTCCTCTCTACTTATTGTTTACCTTGTTTTTGAAAATATTTATTGTTAACTAACAAACCAATCCCCATATAACAAAATTAGCCTATAATCAATCACATCCCCAAGAATTCCTCTCTACTTATTGTTTACCCTATCTTTCGTCCGTGTAACCCATTTGAATTATTTATTTCTTTTTGATAATTTTTATTCCTATAACATATTAGACCTTATTTTTAACTTCATAACTAAATTTGAACTTTTACCACTCCGTGTGAGTCTGACCCCAACTCATTTGTTGGATTTTATACTAGATTATGGTCGCCTACACCTACTATTGGATGAGGTGTAGTTGAGCGTTTATAAAAAATTGTGCCGCTGCCCGGGAGTGGTGTTTATAATTCTCTTATTGAAGTTTAGATTGTGATCTTCTTGTATTGTGTTTGAATAAACTTACCTTGTTTTGTGTTTGTTCTTGGCTCTGTTTGAACAGAGGACGAGATGAGTGTGAATGAAAGTAACGGTAGGCAACTAGGCCACCAAGAGGATTTCAAAAATCTGAAATGATGTCAATGACCCAATTCAACTGGGTGGCGTAGGTGCTATAGGTTTACCTCGGTTGAGGGGAATGTTGTCTTCCATGTGACTAGCACAATGTTGCAACTCTTGCAAATGAAAAGATTATACAGAGGGCTAGCTCATGAGGATCCCCATGATCATATTCAAAACTTTGTGGACATATAAGGTCTATTATCATTCAAAAGCATATCGGAAGAATCAGTCCGTCTTCGGTTGTTCCCATTTTTGTTGATGGGGGAAGCTACCAAATGGTTAACTGATCTACCGATGGATTCCATTACAACTTGGGATGAACTTATCGAGGCTTTCTTCGTAAGGTTATTTCCTACTTCAAAGATGATGTCATTAAGAGACAATATTCAGAGATTCAAACATTTGGAGGGTGAGCCAATCTATGAGATGTGACTAAGATTTCAGAAGTTGTTACTTCAATTTCTGACTCACGGTCTTCCAAACCATGTGTTGTTACAACACCTCTACAGGAGTCTACAACAAAGGTCTGGCTTATCAACTTGTCCAAGGAGGTATAATGCAACAACCTTTCGGAAAAACATCTAATCTCCTTGATGGGATGACCAAGATTAACAGAGCATGATACAATAGAGAGAACTATGTGTCTTTTCTAACCTTTACAATGACAAAAGAGAAGATCGAGAAGGACCAAGAGGTAGACAAAAAACTATGGAAAAAATAATGACACAGTTGGATATTTTATCAAATAATATGATGTATAGTGGGTTGAAAAGTGTAAATGGTGTTGGTTTTAGTGGAGCAAACCCCGAGGAGTCACACTTTCAAGATCTATATAATGAGGAAGTGAATTTTCTTGAAAATCAAGTAGGAGGTTTCCTTCCGAGCTATCTAAGGACGGGCGGGAATACAACTTGGAATAAATTAAAGGATCATCAATGGATATACCATGATAGAGAATTGCATGATCATGGGGATAATTGGAAGGAACGTGATAGTGAAAAGGAAAGATATGTTCCACCCTATGAATGTTAAAAGACAAAGGAGAAAAGGGTCGACTCCGAGAAATTTTGCACAGAAGATATGCTCACGCACATTCTCAATAAAGTGGAAGGGTCGGACAAGGTTCCTAAAGAAATGAAAGTGGACGTCTCCACACTTAATCAGATAGTCACTGATCTTGGGTGTATTTATACGCCTAATAACCAATTATCCAATATATATAGCTATGTTTGAGAGAATGTTCATTATAGAATTAAGTATTGATAGTCTTTTGATGTCGTTTCTTCTAACACATATGATTAGAAGTTTCAGGTTGAAAAACAAAGAAGAACAATACAAAGCAGCGCACCTGATCAAAGGTCGAAAGTAGAAGATGAAGTGGTGGAGAAAAAAGGGCCAAGAAGCTGGAAAATGTACTATGAGGGAGCACATCCCCGTCACGGAACCAATCCTTCCATGTAGAAATTAATTACTTATAACAGAGAAGTCTGTGTAAGGAATGCATCGCGGAGTGGCTTCAGCTGTGTTCAAATGTATGCGAGGAAACTGCTCCGCGTCGCGACCTGGACACCAAAAAGCAGCCACATGTTTTTATTTGGACTATAAATAGTTTAAGTGTGTAATTTTATATATTTATTCCAAAAAAATTGGGAGCTCCACATTTAGAGGATGTTTTGCTACACATTCTAGGGTTTTCTTTCTTCTTCTTCTTCATCTTTGTAAAATTTTGTATGAATCAAAAACAGTATTTCTTGACAATTTATGTTATGAGTAGCTAAAGTTACCTATTCTAGGGTCGTATCTATGGTTGATGGTTTATTATAAATTCGTTTTAGTATGAGAAGGGTTATTTTATGATTTGTTGCTTGCATTCTCATTTTACTATTTTAATGTTTGATCAATATTAGAATAAACTTAGTGTTCACTCTTGAACTCGGAAGATGAATAAAGGAATAGGCCGAAGAATGTTACAAGTGTGTTTATTCTAGGGTAAAATTCTAGATTGTTTTATATATGGGATAGCATCATACCAATATACCACACTTGGTTGTTATCCAAGATGAATGTTTGATGCTCTGTTGTTGGTTCATACATAAACCCTCTCAATGATGTAGTTAGGTTGTCAATGATGGTAGGCGATTAGAGTTTAGAAGATCATAATTGTAAAATGAACCTTGCTAACCCACAATGAAGTTAACCCCTTATATACTAGAATAAATCAATATTGTACCAAAAATCGATCTATGCTACAGCCCTGGGATACCTTTCCTAATCTTGAACTTTCCTTGTCTGAAATCGTTTGATTAAAGTAATTAAGTCTTATTAGTGTCTAATTAGTAGTTTAAACAACTTTCTAAAATTAATTGCCGCTTGAGTAAATTTAGTTGGACATAAGAGAATTGTTATTTTTGACTTTATGTCCTTTAGTACGAACATCTAGCTCAAAAGAGCTGTTGTACTACTTGACTAACCACGTGCACTTGCATGTGCTTTTGGATGCAACAGGTTTTTGGCTCCGCTATCGAGGACTTTTAAATTGTCAAATATCTAATGTTTGAGTGTCTAAATTAATTGTGAAAGAGTTGACAACTTGATATTTTCTCCCCATTAGGCAAGTTGTGTCAGGTTTTCGCACTTGAAGATGACCATAGTTTGGTAGAGACTCTATCTGCACCGAAAAGATTTTTTATTATTGGAGAAGGTGAAGAAGACCCTACAGTCCTGCTCCTCGTGTGGTGAGGGAACCTAAGACTCCAGAAGAGGCGGAGGGTCAAAACTCACTGACAGTGAAGGCAAAAATGAAAGTGAGGGATGTATCAATCCCATAATTAAACTACCAATGTTAGCTCAAGTATACAGAAACCTACACCTGGTGTGAGATTTGAATTTAAGCAGAACATGGTACAACTACTGCACATAAGCAGTTCACTGGTTTATCTCATGAGGACCCACGAGTGCATATTCAAAGTTTCCTCCAAATCAGTGACATATACACTCCAATTGGAGTGAACTTAGATCATGTGAGGCTCACATTATTCCCCTTTTCTCTGTTGGGGAAAGCAAAAGGATGGTTGAACTCTGAGCCCACAAACTCCTTAACAACTTGGAATGATCTTGCCCAAAAATTTTTGACAAGGTTTTGACACCCCCCCCCCCCAAAATTATATGACCTAAACTAGAGCCTAACCTAAGAAATTATGAGCTAAAAATAGGTAGTTATAGTCCCAAGTGTATGGGGAAAGAGTCGGGGAAGTTGTGAGGGTTTAAATATGAGAAACGAATAAGAAATTCCAACAGATGGAATTTGACAGTGGTTGCGCGTCGCGCAGCCTGATGCCTAAAAATTTCTGCTCAGTGTCTCGGAGATGACACGAGGTCTTCTACCTCAAAATGCATTTTCAAAAGAAGAATGTGGACCGCATTGCGCATCGCAGACCCATCTCCGAGATTTGACAATTTTGGGATTTTTATGAAAAAGTCAAGCTGAACTATTATTTCATAGTCCAACTAATGTAGGGGTGTTTTGGGTGGGTTAATATATATATATAGATTTTGGCCATTTTCCACTCGTTTCCCAATCAAAACTCAAACTCACAATTAGAATCCAAAGAAAAGAATTAGAAGCTCTACATTCTCTCTAGTTTCTCTTTCTACTTAAACCTCCATTGAAGATCTTTGGAGCTCCAAGAAGAGGATCAATTCTCAAAGGATTCAACTCAATTTGTGGCTAAATCTTCATTAACGTATGGTTTCTTTAACTCTTGGATTCCTTTTCCTAAGAGGTCCCTCCAAAGATGTTTTCAAAATCCCCCAAATTAGGAATTTCTCTACATATAAGTCTTCTTTGAAAAACAAAATTATGAATAAATTATAATGAATTATGATAACTTAAGGTTTTTCTAGGTGTATAATGATGGATAATTGTTGTTGTTCGCTTGGAATTCCCTTGGAACCATGTTCTTCCCCGATTTCATAAATCTTGGATTTGATATGGTGAACTGATTGAAGATAATGAATATATACATTGGTGATATTGATGTTAGTTATGTCATTGCTTCATGAATTACCTTATATTATGTGTTGGTTATATATTGTTGGGTGATTGAAGCATGAACTCCCATGAAAGGCAAAAGGGTATGAATGTTGGTTCTTCCTTATACTCAAGTATGAAAGATTAATTACTTAGATGGTAATGATGCTATATCGAAAGTGTTATTGTGGTATTGATGACAAAGTCGCTCGTCCTTAACCCTACACAATTGAATTATCTATGAAGTATGTATGTATGACACGATATGATTATTATATAATTGAAAGGTAGTTCCCATGATTATAATGTAATGTTAAAGTGAAATGTTTACTCCCTTGCTAGTGTTTCTAAAGTAATAGGATCGTTCTCACTTATGAACCTGTATGAGATATTATGATAAGATGTTTACATGAGAGTCTAGTAAGGCTAATGTAAACTTATGTGATTTATAAGATTATTAAACAACAGAATAGATTCTTAGCACCGAAAGTGTATGTAAATGAGATGGGGATCTCACGTTTAGTAAGTCCGTCTCCCCACATAGGTTTCCTCACATTTAGCAAGTCCGTATTACCGATATATGTGTTGTCCCATGATATGGAAACCCCCACGTTTAGCAAGTTAGTATTTCTAGTAACAATCTCCTTGACCCTCAACTATGTGCCCACATAGGACTCTAGCTTAATAGATCCACCTAGATACAAAAGGTTACACCTTAGGCAAATGCTAACACTCTTTTCGGTATGTGAGTAGAACATCGGATCCCATGTAGCTCTCATGGTCTCATATCGGTTATTGCAACCTCTTTCCTTAATGTAAAAGTAAATGAATGAATGAAATTTATGAATTTACACTAGGGCCTTCGTAATGGGGACATGGTGTAAGAGAGGGTATGCGACTTCTCTTACGCATTGCACTTATGGGGTCCTAAGAGATAGTTGTAGTGGTGTTCTCCTATGACTATGTTGCTTATGATTTATATATGTTAACCTATGTATAATCTTAATGAATGTGTCAAGATATGATGTAATATGATATTATGAATGTGTTTATGAATTAGGCTGCTGAATGTGATACGTAGCTTTGGATAGAGTTATGAGATTCTATTCTTTGCATTGCACAAGTATTGCTTGGGTTGTCTACATGTTGGGATGTTATCAGGTTGGGTTGGCTTATGATGCTTACATTATGTACATATTGGATTTACTTGGTAAACTCATGTTTTGACTATAATTTCCTTTTATACATGCATTGATGATTTTATGCATAGAAGCCATACTTAGTACGTGTGATGTACTAACCCATATTTTCTTCCCTTTTTCCCAAACATTGTAGGTTCAGGCCTTTAAGGAGATTTCAAGGCTATTCCCAAGACATTTGGATTTGCTTCTCCAAGTTGGTGAGTCCTCAAGTCCAAGGACAAGACTTTTATGTGCTAGCTTTTAGTTCGTTTGCTTATGTTGGAAGACATTGTTGCATTCCCTATTTCTAAACTTCTTATTGATGTGAGGACTAAGTCCCAATTTCCACACTTCTATGTCTAGATGGTATGATGTGACGAAGTTAGATTCTATTTTCCTTATATGAAGTGAAGTTGAACTTCCAAAGTACTTTTTTTAATTTTTCCACATTTTTATTCTATGATACATGCTTTACGAATGCTAAGGGTTTGTATAAGACCTCTTCAAGGTTGAATACAACGGTTACGACTAGGGGGTGATCTCTGGTCGTAACACGTTTTCTCTGTCCAGTAAAACAGCCAAGCTGGGAAATGACATATTGATCTTTCGAAAGGAAGGAGGTGAGAACTTGTACCAAGCTTGGATAGGTTTAAGTCCATGCTGCTAAGTTATCCACATCATCATCAAGCTAACTAAGTGTTGGTCCATACCTTCATTAAAGGATTGGAGCCAAACACAAAACTTTTACTTGATTCTGTTGCAGATGGGCAAGCTTTGGAGAAGAAATATGTTGAACTGTTTACTTTGCTTAATATAATTTCACGGGGTAACCCCAAATGGAATGTTGTAGGAGCTAAACCAATCGTACAGAAGACTGTTGGAAATGGATGCAGCGACAACTTTGTCTGCATAGATCGCATTAATGCAAAATATGATGATCACTCATTTCAACAACATGTCACTAGGACAACAACAAGTTCAAGTTAACATGTTACATCAATTACAAGCTTGGTGTGAAGTATGTAGAGTGGAGATCACAGTGCTGAAGTATGTGGAGTAAACCTAGAATTTGTTCATTTTATAGGTAATGCTCAACGAGGAGGAAATCACCAGAGCTATGGAAACACCCACAACCCGAGTTGGAGAAACCACCCAAATTTTTCATGGGGTGGCAATCAAAAACAACATCAAGGATAAAAACAATACAAACCACATAGTAGTGGACAATAGTACCATCAACAAAGCCACGGAAATCAGCAAGCTGCCAAGCAAAGTGATATGAGTGTGAAGGACATGCTAAAACAAATCCTGGAGGATCAAGATAAATTGGCAGCAGATGTTCGAAACAATCAATTATTGACTTAGAATTTGAAGAAGCAGTTTTGGAAGTTTGCTAGTGCCCAAAATTTGCGACCACAAGGAATTTTGCCGGGAAATACTTACCCAAACTCGAAGTAAGTAAATGTTGTGAGTACTTGGAGTGGTCGTTCATTGGAAGAGTTGACACCTTAGGCAAAAGTTGTTGAAGAAAAAGGAAAATATGTAGATGAAGCCGAACCAAGTGAACAAAGGGTAAATGAGGAACCAAAAGCAAAATCACCTCCTCTATTCCCACAGAAATTTTAAAAGCAAAAGGAGGAGGAATGTTTTGGTAAATTTATTGAATTACTCAAACATGTATATGTTAACTTTCCTTTGATTAATCAGTTGCAGGGCATTCCTAAGTATGTCAAATATGTGAAAGATGTGGTAGCAAACAAGAGTCGATTGACTAGGTATGCAATGGTAGCACTCACTGAGGAGTGCAATTCTAGAATCCAAAATAAGCTCCCAACCAAGTTGAAAGATCTGGTGAGTTTCACTGTTCAAATAAAAATTGGCAAATCTGTTGAGGCAAGAGGTTTTGTGATTTGAGCACAAGTATAAATTTGACGCCTACTTCTACGTTTCTCAAATTTTGAATAGGATGGCCTATACCCACAACAATTATGTTACAGTTAGTTGATTGTTCGGTGCCAAGTCTAGATGGCGTTATTAAAGATGTCTTGGTTCAAGTGTGAACTCTGATTTTCCCTGTGGACATTGTCGTTTTGGATTTTGAGTCCGATCTCGAGGTCCCATTTATTTTGGGATGTTTTGGGACGCCCATTCCTATTAAGGGGAGGTGCATTAATTGATGTGTCAAACACTAGACTAACAATGAGGGCTCATGATAAGGTCAAGGTATTTGATGTTTACAAGGAAATTATGTTGCCTGCAATATATGAGGAGTTGTCAGCAATAACTGTCATTGATGAGGCAATGGCGGCTAAATATGTTGAAGCTCAACACCCTTTAGAGAGGGTGTTATTTGGATAAGACATTGAGGGAGATGTTGAATCCGAAGAGTTGTCTAATGTCCTATATGTCCCGAATGTGAGTATGCTCTGCAAGTTTGTGGAGCAATTAAACAGATCCTGGGACCACCTCCCAAGCCTTCAACTGAAGAAGCACCAAAGTTGGAGTTAAAGCCTCTCCCTTCTCTTATCAAGTATGCATTTTTAGGTGTAAATAAACCTAAACATGTAATCCTTTCTTCTGCTTTTTCGGAACTGCATGGTGAGACATCTCATAAAATATTGAGGAATAGGAAATATGTGATAGGTTGGCTGATAGATGATATTCATGGAATCAACCCAGCTCTATGCACGCACATGATATTCATGGAGAAAAGTCACAAGTCAATTGTGCAACGTTAGTGCAGACTAAGCTAGCGATGAAAGATGTGGTGCACAAAGAAGTGTTTAAATGGTTAGATGCAAGCTTTGTATATCAAATTTTGGACAGCAAGTGGGTCAGCCCAGTTTAGTGTGTGCCTAAAAATGGAGGCATGATGGTGATCACCAATGAAAAAATGAGTTGATTCCAATTAGGATAGTGACGGGATGACGAATATGCATGGATAAGAAATTTAATGAAGACACCAGAAAAGATCATTACCCCGGTTCCTTTTATTGATCAAATGTTGGACATGTTGGTTGACCAAATTGTGATTGCACAAGAGGACCAGGAGAAAACCACAGTCACTTGACCGTATGAGACATATGCTTTTATGTATATGTCATTTGGGATATACAATTCTCCAGCCACCTTCCAAGGATGCATGATGGCTATCTTTCATGACATGGTTGAATATTTTGTGGAGATATTAATGGATGACTTCTTAGTATTTGGGGAGTCTTTTGATAGGTGCTTGGAGAATTTAAAAAGGATGCTGGCTAGATACGAGGAAACTAATGTTCTCCTTAACTGGGAAAAATGTCATTGTCGATCGTTCCAAAGTGGAAGTAATTGAAAATCTTCCTCCTCCAATTTCTGTAAAAGAGGTGCGATATTTTTTTGGTCATGTTGGGTTCTACTGGAGATTCATCAAATATTTCTCTAAGATTGCAAGGACCATGTGCAGTCTCCTAGAGAAGGAGATGAAATTTGTATTTAATGAGAAATGCATGCAAGCTTTCACGGTTTTGAAGAAGAGACTTATAGAATCTCTAATCTTAACTTCCCCAAATCGAGGGATTTATTTTGAGTTGATGTGTGATGCAAGTGTTGTGGCAATAGGAGAAGTGTTGGGGCAAGGGAAAGAAAAGGTGTTCCACACAATATATTATGCAAGAAAAACATTGGATGCAGCCCAAACATATTACACAGTGACCGAAAAAGAAATGCTAGCCTTGGTCTATGCTTTTGACAAGTTTATATCTTACCTAATAGGTACTAAATTTTTTGTTTATACTGACCATGAAAATAACATGTACTTATTCAACAAGAAGGATGCAAGGCCACGATAAATCAGGTGGATTCTAATGTTGCAAGATTTTGGCACCGAGATCAAAGATCGAAGATGTTCTAAAAACCAGATTGCAGACCACCTGTCCAAGTTGGAGAGTTCGTCACATGTGGGAGAGCAAGGGAAGATTAGAGAGCAATTCCCCAATGTGCAATTATTGGCACTAGAGGTGACCGAACTACCATGGTATGCTGACATTGTGAATTATTTGTTTAGTGAATTGTTTGCACTAGGTGCAACCTCACATGAAAATAAGAAGCTTATTCATGATGCTAGGTTTTACATATGGGATAAGCCTTATTTATTCAAGCAAGGGTCGAAAAAATAAATGAGGAGGTGTGTGCCTAAGTCTAAGATGAGACAACTGATGGATAGTTGCCACTCGTCTTCATAAGGGGGTCATCATGGAGGTGAGCACACTACACATAAGGTGCTTCAATTAGGTTTTTCTGTCTTACTTTGTTTAGAGTTTCTATAGGATATGTGAAAAGTTGTGCTCAATATCAAATAATGGGTTCTATTTCCAGACAAGAAGAGATGCCTTTGCATAACATTTTGGAGGTTGAAATATTTGATGTTTTGGGGATCCACTTCATGGGGACATTCCTCAATCAAACGAAAATCAGTACAAACTTGTGATTGTAGACTATGTGTCAAAGTGGTTTGAGGCAGTGATGTTGCCAACGAATGATACTAAAGTGGTATCGAAATTTCTAAAAAACCATATCTTCACTCCATTTGGAACTCCTAGAGAAATTATCAGTGATGAAGGGACACACTTCATAAGAAGATTATATAGAAAATGGTGAACTCCCCGAGGAAAGATTGGGCAATGAAGTTTATGATGCATTATGGGTGTATAAGACCGCAGACACCAATAAAGACTTCTCCTTATCACTTGGTGTTTGGTAAAGGGAGTCACCTTCCAGTTGAACTAGAACATTAGGCTTATTCGGAAGTGAAAAAAGTTCAAATTGGAACCGGAACTAGCCGTAAAGAAATTGATGTATCAATTATATGAGTTGGAAGAATTTCGGCTCCATGCCTATGAAAATGCTCTATAAGGAGAAGACCAAATGATGGCATGATAAACATATTATGTCTCGACTTTTTGAGCTTGGGCAAAAGGTATTGTTGTCTAAATGTAGATTGAGGTTGTTTCTAGGTAACTTGAAGTCAAAATGAAGCGGACCATTTGAGGTGGTGCGTATGACCGACCACGACCCTGTAGATTTATGGAATGAAGGGAAGCAATCCACGTTCATTGTGAATGGACAAAAGGTGAAGCATCGTTTTAGACAGTAGTTTGATCGAGAGGAAGAAAATCTGGAGTTGAGCAATAATGAGGTGGACTTAAGTCATCCCGCGACGTTAAATTAGGCACTACTCGGGAGGCAACCCGAGACTGTGATTTCAAAAAAAATTTGCATTGTATTTTGTTTTAATAGGTTACTTTAGTTTAATTTTAGTTATAGTATTTTTCATTTCTCTTTATATTTGTAATTTGTAAAATAAAAACAAAAATGAGGGAAACAAATTTTTGAAGCAGGAATTGGGGGGATTTCAAGAGGAGTCAGTGACTGCACCACGTCGCGGACCTGCTCCCACAAGGTTATATGCGCCCAGACCAAAAAGGGAAACAAAGTCGAAAGAAGATCCACATCGCTGATTCAGTCTTGTGGAACTAATTTCGAAGGGATAGATTTCCTTCCACACTTTCACAAAATTGGTGCGATTTTCTTCCGTTTTCAACCTTCCTCTCCATAAATCAAATTCGTGTGGCAAAGGTGAATGATTCTTTTCAAGTTTCTCAACTCCTACTTCTTTTTGACAATTTGGGTATGTTTCTCTCATCTCTTCTTCTTTCTGTGTTCAAAAATTTTGTTATGAGTTCATGAAGGCATGTGATTAGTTTTTAAATGGGTATGAACTTGATTGATTCTTTGAACAAAGTAGCATTTATAGGTCAAATACTTTACGTATTGAGCCTAAAAATTGTTATGACATGGGGGGTACCTTGTTGAAGGATTAGGGAGTAGAAAGTAACTTTTTAAATCAATTGGGTAAAAATTGGGTGTTGTAAATTCTTGAGTAGCAATTTGGTGAAGTTTATTGAAGTTCTTGAAATGGTCATATTGTATGTTGTTTCGAATTCTTGTGTAGAACCTTTATGGTTTAGGTTTGGATGTTTAGGATGGGGTGAATGATGCGAATTGACATTAGGAAGTTTGAGTACCGTGTTGTTGGGGACGTGGTGCTCGAAAGTAAATGTGGGCTGTCCATCTATTGTTGAGTTTCAATAAGTGATTTGGATTTTTTTATGATTGTTGGTTACCATGTCTAGCTCACACAGGTTAGGCAAGGCGGTGGCATCTAGCAGCCGCAAGAGAGTACAGACGGGCACTATTATTCCCATGTCACCTGCAATCCCAAGGGGCCAAACTCATCGTTATGGGGCAAAAACAAACTCTTATTTGGAAGTGGGGTGAATTGGTCCCTTCACTTTACAGTGAGGCAGGCGAATTGCAGACCCATCAACGACTTAGCCACAAACAGACCGTTTGTCCACACATGGACCATCCTGGCTGGCCGTCGTTTGGGTATGAGCCTTAAAATGGGGGCTTAATCTCCCTAGAATAATTACCCATCTACACCCTCCACCTACGGGGCATCGACCAGACCACTGGCTGTTGTGTGCCATCCGTAGGTGGGACTGCCTTGGGCATTTTTGGCCACAAACATGGGTCCATCCTCAAAGACCCTTGGATGGTCCTTGGGGACTTTTGCCCGGACATTTCCAATTTGAATATGATCGTATATGATTTTAGTACCTCCCATATCAATTTCATCTAAAACGAATATGTAAAACTCGATGAAACATGCTAAGACACACGATGTTTTTGAAGGTCATGGACGTTCTTGGATGTTTGACCTCCAAACCTCATGAAACTTAACACACTACCTATAAACACTATAAGAACTCATATAAGCAACTCATCAACTCATGAAACACACATATAGGCACGTAACCACACATGAGGCACATAGGTGACTTAGTCGTCGAACGTCTTAGTCGTCCCTTGATGTTTCACTTCCAAATCACCTAAAACTCTAGACACTACCTCAATACCACATTATAAACCATTTTAGGACATCAGAACCTCACTACCAACATGCTAGGCTTAAGTTTTATGTAACAACCCGAAATTGACTATGTTAAGTAATGCTTAACGTACCTAGAATGCCTAGATTAGACCGGGTTCACACGATGAAGGATTTTCCGAATAGGAGAGGTCAAGAAAAAGGGAAGGATAAAGTTCAGCCTAATAGTCCAAGTGAAGAGGCTCCAAGGAGGCAATGATTCTTCACACTCAAGTCTAGGGGTGCAGGGGAAGGCACTTCTGGTGATGTCTCGAGTGTGTAGCCTTAAGTAGTCTTCAAGTGTTTGACTGTGTATGATTTTATGCACTAGTATGAGGTTAATATGTTTGAATCTTCATGTTGGTTGCTGATTTGTGTGACTTATGTGTTTACTTATGTTGTATACTTTGATGAGACTAGGTTAGAAAAGAGTTTCCTCAATCTATTAATGTGAAGCTGCAAGTAGGTTTCAAAGATGTGCACCATCATGCTAATATGTGAATCCGATATTCACCAGTGAAAAGTATTAAATTGCTTATGTATGCATATTCTATGGATGACTGACTTGTTGTTAGTAAAGAGTAGTGTCATTTAGTGACAAATGTTCCTAAGGGGGGATAATGTAACAACCCAAAATTGATTATGCTAAGTAATGCTTAACGTACCTAGAATGCCTAGATAGACCAGGTTCACATGGATTGATGCGCGTGGAACCAGACCTCCAAACCTATGCATCAGCCAAGCCAACCAACTTAGTGAGTTATTTGATCTAGGAAAGGTTGGGTCCAGCCATGTAGGGCACCCGAATATTAAGATTCACCCGGATCAGTCTTAACCAGACTTATAAGGGGTAATCTTAAGTTTGGATGGTCTAAGGGTAAAATGGTCTTCACTAGGCTAGGGTGGTATTTTAATTACCCTAAATATTTAATTAATTAATTAATTAATATAAGGAGTGGATAATTCGTGTAGGTTGACACGAATTGACTCATTTTCGCAAGTTAGGCTTCACCCTGGTTCGATCCTTAGTGGAAGCACTGATTAAATTGAATTAATTTGTATTTAATGATTAAGTTGAATTAATTGGTATTTAATTTCTGATTTAAGTAAGGGAAAATCATATTTTTAATTGAAAATTAATAATAAAATAAATAAATAAATAACAAAGAGTCCTTATTTAGGAACTTTAAACGGAGCACCGATAGGCTAGATATGAGTGATGATGCCTTATTTAGGAAAGGACGGAGGTTCACATAATTCTCATGAGATGAGACTGTCCACCAAGGTGGGTATGGGTCTCCCTAAATCTCCTAGTCTTTGAACTATGTTGCCAACATAGGGAACTAGCTAGTGATTTTCTACCTAAGCGAGCTAGGGATGTTTTGGTTTCTCCTTGGGCAGTGACTCCACCTCTTTTATGTGTGGGGAAGACACCGGATTCCATGATACTCACATGATCTATGTCGGTTAAAGTTGAAGTTCCTCAAAGTATGAAAGATAATGAAATGAATGATACTGAATATGTATGTGCAAGACAATCAGTAGGTGAAATTAGATTCAGGTAATGACATTAGGTCATTCTTCGTCATTGCACTTCATGATCCCGATGAGAGTCTTAAACTTCATCCTAGGTATAGCTGGTGTTTATATTAGCCTATGAATGAATGAAATGAATAATGTGACGTACGTATGAAAGAAAGAAGCAAACTCTATGTTTTCTAAAGAAGGTTTCCAAGTTGAGGTCCCATATATTGAGCCCTCATTTTGGAATTCCTAATATTAAATCTGTGATTCTAAGTTCTCATGCTATATAAACGAATGATATGTGATATATGTATGTGCTATATGAAATATGTTATCTGTTAGGTGCAATATGAAAAGAATGATGATTCATGTTACTCTCATAGCATGACTTTCCTAATCTGATTTGGCAAATCCAACTGAGTTGGCTTTCCATAACTCATATCGAGTACAAGTGTGTACTAATCCTATACATTATACTATTTAGGTGCAAATTGAGGAGGGTGTTGAAGACATTCATTGCAGTTGTTCGAACATCAGAGCTTTTCATCCAGACTTGGTAGGTTCTCATGCATTCGAGAATGCCTTCCGTTATGTTTCGAGCTTAGTAATAGGTTTTGGCTAGTGAAGTATGTTCCACTAGTATTTCTTTCCTATTTTGTTCAGACTTATGTAATGGTTCCATTTTGGCAATTGTTACTTATGCTATAAGTCTATTATTTCAAGATTGAATGATCCTTTATTAGATGGTTGATACACATGAGTAATGAACTTCTTTATACGCGTATGCATGTTATAACTATGAAGTCTATGTACACTTCAAACAAAATAAAAAGTTCAAATTTTCCACAAAAATTAACTGAAAGAATGTAATGACGACGTAATTAGGCTTGTCTGCGACCTCTGAGAGGTCAACGACGCCGGTTTCGGCTAGGATCTAGACCCCGGTTATGAAATTTCACCTAAGTCATTTTAGAGGTATTAGAATCTCCCCCACTTGGACAACATTCGTCCTCGAATGACACTTGCCACTCTCCAAACACTTCCAAGAGTAGAGACTCAACTTAACAGCTCATAACCATACCATATAACACATTATACAACACAAAATCAAGGAGAAACATCAATTTCACATGATTAAGAGAATCACAACACAACAAGAGGTTAGAAGCAAATCTAGAACTTATTATGCCATTAGACTCACCTTCTTAAATCCAAATAGAAAAAACTCATTTTATATTCATTATCATGCTCATATACATCAGTTATAAGCACGTTACAACAACTTTCAACCAAAGAATGAATTAGTCAAAATTTTCAATAATCTAACAGTGAGCAGGCAGTTCATTACAGTGAATTATGCTACATTTTTCAAAAATGCAACTTTTAGGCAATTGATGATGGAAACATACTAATATGCAAGATAAGACCATAGACACATTTTACAACATAATCATAACTTCATGAAATGTACAATCCAAGGATTCAATGAAATTCAATTTCAACAAGACTCCTAAACACAATGCAACATGCAACAAGCTTCTATGACTTTCTACTCTCAAGCTTGAGTTGAATAGAAGATATGAGACAATCAATCAAGACTCCACTAGTCACCATATTCCCCACTTAGAAGGAACTCATAACACTAGAAGAAATAAAAGAACTTACAATCATCATCATCCAAATTATTAGGAGAAACTTGCTTGGCCTTCCTTTCTTCTAGCCATAATAGTAGGGAAATCCCTCACCTTATGACCAACCTTACCACAACTAAAGCACCCATTCGTACCGGCTAGACATTTCCCATAGTGCCTGTTCCCACAAATAGAACAAGTAGACTTAATAATTTGAGAATCCGTACCTATCCCGAACTTCTCCTTTGAAGAACTAGTTCCATCTTGATTTGGGGCTCTCCTCTTAAACGTAGGTTGACCTTGCTTATTGGCTTTACCCTTCTTCAAAGTCCTCATGCTCCTCTTCAAAATCCTCATGTTTCTCCTAAGTTTGGGTTCTTCAACATCCACCTTACTTTGACTAAGGTCAATGAAATCCTCAACCTTCACCTTCCTCCTCACATGAAGAAAGTTCTTCCTTAAGAAAGCCCTCTTGAACTCCTCCCACTCTGTGGGACCTAACTCAACTGGCCTATTATCTTTCCATTGAGTGTACCACACTTGAGCAACCTCCCTCAATTGGTACGAAGCTAAATCCGCCTTCTCCTTAGAAGTCACCCCCATGGCACTCAACACCTTATACACACCATCTAGGAACTCGTGGGATACTATCCCACCTTATAGCCAAGAAAGACAAGAGGATTCATCCTCACAAAATCTCTCAATCTAGATGTCATAGTGCTCTCCTCAACATTAACTCTAGGCTCAATACCCCTATTTACATGGGTAGTCAAAGCTCGGGCTAAAGTAACTAAAGCCTCTCTAATATCCCCATAAGTCTTTTTCGAGGGAACCACCGGAACCTCATTACCTTGACCTTCAATAGGGACTTTTACACCTTTAGCACCTTGAGCTCCTTGAGGAACTTGCTCAACTTGAAAAGGAACTTCCTCATCCACCCTTCCTTCTTCCAACCTTATAGCGGCCATCCTTCTAGTATTCATCTCCTATAAACATAAGATATGAGATTACGAATAGACACTTACAATCTCAACTCTATAGGCACGACACAAAATTGATGAAAAAAGTGAAACTCTATCCTCCTATAGACTCTCGCCCATAGATGTGTCGCGACTCAAACCGATGGTCAAGACTCTACTAGACGTGGCTTTATGAGACGTTTTAGTTCCTGAGACCACTTTCATAACCTATGCTCTGATACCAAGCTTGTCACATCCAATGAGCACACCCTAAAAGAATGGCACTCTCGGAGTGAAACCGGCGTATTTGACTTCTCGGAGGTCTTGTACAAGCCCTTCCGTATCATTTATCGCATATACAAATATAAAAAGTAGTGCGAAATTATAACTTTTCACACGAACGTCTTAAAACATCGTTCATATAAAAATCATAGATACGCTAAGTCTCAACATATGCCATTCTTAGACTCTAGAATACTTGGGCCACAGCCCATACAATACGAATATAGAAATACTTTAGTATTAAAATATTTTGAAATAAAAGACATATATATATATATATATATATATATATATATATATATGTCCTCGAGTCACGTGAGGACATATTCAACTTTGCTTGAACGACTCTAGAATTCAAGATTTCCATCATGATCCTTCTCACCTTCCAGCTACACCTTTAGATATAACAAAATGTATGGAATTAGTACAAACACTTGTACTAAGTATGGCATAATGCTTAAAATCATGAAAATAGACATTTATTAGAAACATGCATATTTTGATTAAAACATCATATCATAAGCATAAGAAGGACATTTAACACTTTAGAAACATATAAGATAACACTTAAGCATTTTATCACCTTTTTAGGAAAACCTTACAATAAACTAATTCACTGTTACAGTGAAATCCTTCACTGTTACAGTGGAGTTCCTCAACTTCACATTTGACACTTTCTAGCATGTAATTTCCCCAATAAAGGCTATCCTAAGACTCACTTAAGTAAGACAAAAAAAACCTCCAATACACCTCACTAGGCACACCTAAATGATCCATAAGACCACCTATAATGAGATATACACACTTACAATACACCAACCACATAAACATGAGATCCTCCTACCAAAGGTGATTCTAAGGTTCTCTTGAGTGAGTTGTGAAGCGACCGCGCATACAATCCCTTCTCACACACTTAAGAGATCCTTTAGACTACCTAAGATATAATCATTCTCACCTAATATAACAACATATATAATATGACATCCTCCTCCCAAAGGTTATCAAAGACTTACTTAAGTAAATCAACAAGATAATCTCCATGCTTGACCTCTCCAAGATTACCTAAATAATCCTTAAGACTACCTAAGTGCGGATCATGTCTACTTAATCAACCAACTCTCCTAGCTAGAGTCATTCTTAAGACTTATCTAGGTAAGATTAACCATTCCTATGCCCCCTTCACACCTTAACTAGACAACCCTTAACTACTCTAGATAAGTACTTTATTCATTTAACATATAATTCATTAGTTCATTAGTTCATTTAAGAGATATTCATCACATAAGAACATTCAACTAATGGTCTTAGAGAAGACCTAGGTACTCTCAGTAACATCTTCAAAGCCTATTGTGCAATGTCTATATAGCGTCCCATACCACCACCTAAACTACATAGAACTTCTCAAATACTAGTAGGTATCCCACATGATGAGAATTGGCAATAACCGACATATACCATGGTAGCAAAGAATGGAATCCGGAGTTGTAACCTACTCCGATGGAGGGTGTTCCACCTGCCAATGATAGAACTTGGACATATCCCATGTAGGCACATGGTTAAGGAATATGAATGGTTTCTTTGCACTCTAGCCTCACTATTAACTAGAACTACTTCCCTTACCATTCTCACGCGGTGCTAGCCTTTGTTTTCATAGAGTAATTCACACTAAAGGATCACATGAAGAGGTTCCATATCTAGTTCATAACCTGATCAGATTCACCCTACAAAAAAGGTCCCCTAGGGCTACCTTTCAATGGCGAAGAGGATAGATCAATGACTTTCCTAAGGATAATATGATGTCGTTCCATCCAACCAACCTTAAGTCCATCATTCATACAAGAAGGATACCATTACGGCTTTTGACTTCAAGGTTCATAACCATACCACTAGGTTTAAGGTTCCACATAAAGACCCTCCTATCATATTCAAGGTAACATGTCATTCATACATACAAGACTAAGAATCTATAGCACCCTAAGTCAATACATCTCATATTCACATTCATACATGCATCAAGTAAGGGATATAAGTCTACCAAAACAAGCCAGAACATACTTCACATATAACATATCATTCTGGAAGCACATAAGATCAACTAAGCATACTTACTAGTCATCCTATACACTATTATAATATCATAAATATAACTATGATAAGACTCATATAGTCAATTAGGAAGAATCATGCCTCAACTCTAAGACTACACACTTAAAGACATAGTCATACTCTAACATGATCACCTAACAACATCAATAAAAGAGCACATGCTTTCACATTACTAACATGCAGATAGATATGATCATACTTCACATAATAAAATACAGATATCATCATAATATATCAAGTAATTTGCTCACAAGACCATGATCGTCATAATACATAAAGTAATGCCGACGAGGTCACATCATTACCAAGTAAAGCACATAGCACCGCCACCATAAGTGGACTATACCAATCACAACATAATTTGAGACTAATTAACATAAAATAAACATAATTAGGGAAGCGTACCACCAATCCATTCTCACCACTTCAATCCATAGCTAAATCATCCAATTCAAAACCAAAAAGCCCTTACCCATGGCCATGAACATCAATTCAATACAAAAAACCATAATACTCAATGAATCTATGTCAATTCAATATAGATTTATCAATTCAAGACATCCTATACATCAATTGAATACAACTCTTACATCATTCAATAGCCCATAGAAAATTACACTAGAACTCATAAGCATTAAGACAATACCAATTAATCCATAAAGTAGTCAAAAACTAGGGTTCATGAATTACATGGGTTCATAGGTTAATTATGTTAAAATCATCTAACTAGCAAAAATTCAATCAATATTCAATGATTTAAAACCTTTAATGCAAGAACCCATGGATAGATTTCAATTTAGAAAACTCATCTTTTCAGAAGTCTTTGAAAATCACTTTGAAGATTGGCTCCTTGAAGAAAAGAGTTCCAAGTATGAAAACCCATACCTCAATGAACCTAAACCACGAAATTGATGAAGAACAACCACTCAATGCTCCAATCCAAGCTCTTTCTTGAGTTTTGGCTTTAATGAAGTTCTAGAGAATTTCTGAGATAGTTTGGGGTTTTGATTTTGAAGAATGAATTCATCTAGGTATTCAGGACTTATAAACCCACTTTAAATACCTAAAATACCCTTACCGCCCAAACTCTTATTTGGACGTGGGTTGAATTCACTATTTCACCCCTTCACCGTACAGTGAAGCACGCGAATTGTAGACCCATCAACGACTTGGCCACAGATGAACCGTTTGTCCACAAACAGACCATCCTGGCTAGCCGTTGTTTGGGACTGAGCCTTGAAAATGGGGTCTTAATTTCCCTATGCTAAGTAACCATCGATTCCCTCCACCTACGGGGTCTCGACCAGGACACTGGCCGTCGTTTGCCATCCGTAGGTGGGACTGCCTTGGGCAGTTTTAACCACCAACATGGGTCCTTCCTCCAGGACCCTTGGATGGTCCTTCGAGACTTTTGCCCGGACGTTTCCAACTCAAATATGATCATATACGATTTTAGGACCTCCCATATCAATTTCATCCAAAACGAACACGTAAAACTCAACGAAACATGCTAAGACACACGAGGTCACTTCAAGGTAAACCTTTCGAACGTCATGGACGTTTGACCTCCAAACCTCATGAAACTGAACACACTGCCTATAAACACTATAATAAATCATATAAGGACCTCATAATCTCATGAAACACACATATAGGCATATAACCACACATATAGGCATATAAAATCAAAATTCTCTCGATTTTATACGCCATGTCACATATAGGGTGTACTTTGGGTCGTGACAATATCATATTTTGTTTATACATATGGGGTTTTGAATGAATCAAGAGAGTCCTTTCATAAACTTGTGATTGTTAATTTGCTGAAGTTTGGTGTAACACCCAAACATAAGACAAGAAGTCTCACATTAAGAAAAACACATAGAGAAGTTGAGTAAATATGAAAGTTGGTCGTACCAACTAGTGATGCATTTTAAAGCCATGAAAGCCTAGGCTAAAAGCAAACAATGTCACTAGTTGGTTGGTCCATTACAAATGGTATCAGAGCCACTCCATTGTCATCCTTCTTTATGTGGGATTGAGATCAACTAAGTTCAGGCAAATCTTGATAAGGTGGTCAAACCTTAGCGTTAAGTCTAGGCAAATCCCATTCTTTGGGGAAACGCTTAGTGAGGATGTTGTCATTAATTATTGGTTTCTCATCCTACGAAGGAATTATCTTTTGTATTATCTCCCTATCCATCTCTGGTCGTTTAATCACCTCCTCCACCATTCCCTCTGTCATCTCCACCATTGGTATGTAATTTTTATTTAATTTATCATTGTTATAGTTTCATTTTTTCATTTAAATGTGAATATGTAAGTCATGATACATTAATGGTAAACGACCCGCGTGTATTATAATTTTGTATCTATAAATTATGATGTGGTTATTATTTTGTATTCGGATCATTCATATAAAAATATATCATAATATATTGTATATAATACATGTAATAAATGAATTAACAATTGAGATGGATCAAATACGTTTTGAATATCGAGTGTGTGCATCACATCTTTGCATAATGTATCAGGTTATTATTGTGTATATTGTACATAAAAGAGTGGAACTGTTAAGATATGTAAATTACTTGTTTTGATCGAGACAAATGTGGATGATATATATACACACACACACACACATATATGGGATTTTTGTGAGTGATTGTATCATTGATAATATAAGATGGTTATAAGATTGTGCAGATATGTGTTAGTTTGTTGTTAGATAGTTGAAAATTGAAAAAATATTTTTCATATAATGTATCGCTGAATTTTTTAATGTTTGCAGATTGGTCCATGTTGATCGAGTTTTTATGTAACAATATTATTATTGGGTAATATGTACATATACATCGCATTCTAAGTTGGATAAGAAGGAAAAAATATTAAAGAGTGTAGATACATAACACACAATTGATTTGTTTGTCTATATGGCCTTTTAAAGTTGAATAAGATTGATGATGCATTAAAAACATGATAAATGCAAATGATACATTAGGTAGCGTTTATGTATTAAGTATATTTATATTGAACATGATAAAACTAATCGAAGATTAAACAATATAAAGGTTATATATCAATACCTTAAATATGAATATGATACATTGCATAAACAAGGATGAATGAATAATCAAATACAATGTAAACTTATGTATCACGGTAAAGGGTAAAAAAGAATTGAAAAAAACGACAATCGAGAATATGAAAAGTACCTAATTCAGTGGTTTAAATTTGATTGACTAGAGAAAGAATCCTTTAGAAATTCAAATTGAGATGAAAATTGTAAGTGATAAAATTGTGTAGTGAAATTAGGATAGATTAAAGGACTGAAAAAAGGAAGGGAAAACATGGGTTAAAGCTAAAATACGTATGCATCCGTATGACTTGAGATTGGGTGAAAATAAGAGATTTTGGAAATATTTTAAAATGGTAGAAAATAATAAAAATTATGAAAACTAAAAGTGCGTAATCCATAAAATATTCCTCTTTTCTCAGCCAAGCAAGCATTTTACGTAAAGATGACACTTCATTAATGTTTTTATCCTCGCAGTCTCTTAAAATTCAAAGAGGATAACAATTAACTAAATAAATATAAAAATTGTAGAATGAGATTGAAAGATACACTTTCATTTTACAAAAATTAAAATACCTCTCAATTCTATAACCCAAATGAATGAATTAAAAATAAATGGTTAATTATGATGCAGAACAAGTATAATGAATACAAATACATAGATAATTTAAAATCAATAAGTTCTCCTTATCATTTTCATGCCTCAACAATCATAAAGTCATAACTTGAAATATATTCACCAGACAATAATTTTTTTACTCCTATCTTATTGTTCTTTTAAAAAAATAATCTAACGTACTTCATCCATGCGTAAAGTATTGCACAAATGTGTTATATCCAATACGGCAATGCTTGTTGTTATGTTAAAATAAAAATATGAGCACAGTTATGCCTAAATAAGGTTTATATACAATGAAGAAATAATTTTTTTCAAATAAATGCATGGAAAACAAAAATAACTACCATACCAAGTCTCTAGCATCCAATCAAAACTAAAATAAATACTCCAATTTTGCAATTTGTCAATTAAATAGGGATCTAAAAGGAGAAAGTAGGGTTCTGTACCAATCGGTATGATTCGGCTTTAAAGTTTATCGGATTGACTTATTGGCTATCAATTTGTAGAGATGAAAAATCGTTATAGTACCATTAATATATTGGTTTATCGTTATTGATCGTAATCGATTCATTTATCAGTTTAACGTTAAGATTTGACACAAAACACTACTAAAAAGGTGTGAATTACATGAAAATATTATCTGGGAATAATTGTTGCAGGTATACTTGCAAATTTTCTTGCGAAAAATTTAAATTCCTAAATATTATACATTTACCTATGAAAACTTATATTCCCAACAAATTTTGCAGCTAAAGTAGGTACCTTTTTGCATTAAATTAGTTCCTGCAAAATTACCTAGGAAAATATATCCACAGAAACAATATCTCTAGTTAAATCCCTAGGATAAAAAAAATAAAAAAAATTCCTTTTTAATCTGTAGGAAAATTCCAGATTGTCTAAAAAATTATTTTAGAGATTTACCTAAACATCTTATTACCTTGGTAAATAATTGGGGATTTAGGAATTATTAGACCAATTATCTTTTAGATGATTGGATTCTTTTACACAAACAATTTTTTTGGATAATAAACCAATTAAAAACTCAATAAAAACTTTAGGAAATGGAAAGTGAATGTAAGTCCAATTATTCTAACTCATTTTCCTTCTCTCTAACTAATTTTATGCAAACCCACTAAAGATTCTCTGCAAAAACTCACATGCAGAAGCAATGGTGGAAACTATCTGAATCGGTGTAGCTCCAATCAGTGTAGCTCCAAGATCATCCAAAGCTCATCTCAAAACTCTCCTTGCGGACCTCATGCTTCTCTCCAAGTGAATTTTTTCAAAGTAAAGGACTATAGCTCGAAAGATTTGCTTGTCAATCTACCCAAAAATCCAGATTAATCTACAAAGTGAGGTTAATTTGTAAATCTTTGTTTACTGATTAAGTTTGGATGAAAATCGAGTGAATTTTTTTTGCGAATGAAAGCTCTTGCTTAAATACTTGGTCAATGATTGTTGTGGTGTTACATTTAGATCCTTTTTTCTTTTTCGGTATCTATATTTCTTCTTAGGTGTTTCTCATGTTATTACTTTTTTGTTTAGGATGGCGATGTTTGGATCAACTGTGCATACCTCGGATAATCGTCAAACAGATTGCTACAGCCCATACCCATACATATAGATGGTGGTTGGTGGGTAAACATGCCATTAATATTGGAGAAGATGAGTGCATGTCCTTATTATGTTTCTTCTCTATAGTTTATTGAATTTTAATATCCTGCAAATGATGTTTATTCTAGAATCAATTCAATTTGTTCTCATCTTCAAATTCTTTTAGTTGATCTGAGTTTCTGTTTAATACGTGGATGCGAGTTGTTGTGTTTTAGATTTTGTACTTATTTGATGAAAAAATGATTGAAATATTTTTAGAGTTTCATTTATCGATAAGAAGATCATAAGTCTTGCAATGTTTCGGGTCAAAAAAGAGCAAAATCAATCAATGTTTACTCGTGTTATTCCATTGCTAAGCATGTGTGGACTTAACACCATTTTGTAGGAGAAAACCTGTTGTGCTGACTTTAATTTGTCTTGCAGAATTAAACAACCTGGGAACATAGACCGAAGAATGTAGAAGATATCATCTAATCCAGAATAATATGTTATGTTGTCTTAAGATTTTCAAGAAAATAAATTGACTCAATTGTTTCTTTAATTGTTTAGTTTATATAATTAGGACGCTGAGTTGACTTTAGATAGCACCTTTTTATAATGGCAATCTACATTCATTCCAATACAGTCAACATTGTGGTCTGGTATCCCTAGTTTACTAAGACACAATATTTTATTTGTATGTTGGATTCGTATATAGATCATCTATCCTTAAAGCTCTGAGTTTGCGTGAATTCAACAACAAAGACCTTCGACTCAATTGAATCAAATTCAAGAAAAAAAAAACAGTGAAAGAAAGCGTAATAGTTTTCAAAAATAATTTTACAGTTTTCTTAAAAGATTTTAGTGTATCGGTGAGTGATTTTCTATTTAGAGAATGTGGTTTGCAAGTCCAATGGATGCACATAATTCAGGATAAACAATTATGTTATTGCTTTTACCTTGGGTTTAAGTCTTTCTAGTACTGGTTTGATAGTTGGTTGGACCATGCTTCTCTCTAAACCAAATCTCTGGTTCACTTGATTTACATCTGTATGTTATATGTTTTTTCTATCTAATCATGTCGGAGATATATTATTCTAGCTAATTGGTAGGTAGGATTGCACATTCTTTAAATAATTTGATGTTTGTTTCCGGCTATGCACACTTGTGAGAACTAGTTGCTTAAGCAAGGAAGTAACTTGTGTCAATTTTAGATTTTTCAACTGATTAGACGACCTAATGCATAAAGTGATTTTGTTTGACAATTAAAGATGTTGTCAACGTCTTTTGCAACTAGACTGGCTTTTGAAGCTTATAATTAGCTCCATTGCTCAACTATTGTACACCAGATACTTTAATTTAAATCACTTATATAAAGTACATCTTCCAACTTAAACATGATCCTGTACTACAAAGAAAGAAGATGATGGTGGTGGTAGAACTTGAATAGGACCTTACTAACCTTGATACATGATGGAGAAGAATAGAAAGGTCAAAAGTACTCGGTTGACACATCTATGAGAATTACGACTTCATTCTTTTTAGACCTCTGCTTCAGTTATTACATCATATGTATGTTATGTATATTTTCATATTAGAATGCTTTGGAGATTATTCCAGTAGGTAGGATATCAATATATTTAGGCTAGCAGTATATACTCTCTATTCAGATGATTAAAAAGTTAATGAAATTTTTGTATGTTATATTCCTTCTATTCTAGTTTATGTGACAGTTTGAATTGAGATGGAGTAAGACAATAAGACAGAAGTTCTACAAGCATACTATTGGAGGAACTTTTCGTTTTTAGCTAAGACATTTAAGAACATAAAAAGTTTCCTTCTCTGATTCTAGAGTTTGTGATTTCCAGATATATAATGGAGTGATTTAAAAAATGGAGTCCTGTACATTGTATTTACGTTATGTTTCTCATGTAGCTCCTTTCAGGCAAGTATCATGTTGCTTTCTTTTGTCCTTGTTCTTGTATTGTTATGTGCATATTTTAATGTTCCTGCGGCTGACTAGTAGTTTTCCCCAGCCATTGTTGAACCATGTAGTTTCTAAATTTCATTATTTATGTGTTTAAGAATATATTTATTTTTGGTTCAGAAACTGAAAATTTGCGAGCATCGAAATGGATGGTAAATAGATTAATCCCCGATCGAGCGGGATATACTGATGAATTTATAAATGCCATGGATGAATTTATTAAATTTGCTTGTAGTCAACAGAAAAAGTTATAAGATATCCTTGTAAGCGTTGTAAAAATATGAAGCACCTGACACCCGATGAAGTTAATGTGCATGTTTTTCAAAAAGAATATGAAAATGTATGAATTAGTGTATTCAGTTGTGATAAAGAATATATCACTTGAAATGCATATCTGATTTGATTTCTCTGCTTAATTGGTGAATAGTAATACACCAGAGATTTCACAAAATTCTTATTTGCGAGTTTTAGCAATGGGACCATTAAGACAGGCACGGTCTTGGCCTGTTTATTTCGCGAATGGATACAAATTTCACACTTCTTCTTAGGGTGAAGGAAAAAGTACATATAATAGTGGAGTGTGTGTTAGTGGCACCGAACAAGATGGTACCATAAGTAAATACTATGGTGTTCTTAAGGAAATTATCGAATTAGAATGGCCAATGGCACCATTTATGAAGTTAGTTTTTTTTAATCGTGATTGGTTTGACACCTCTAAACATGGCATGAAAGTTGATAACCATTTTGGTATTGTCGAACTTCTAAAAAAGGGAAGACATTCTAAATTTGACCTTTTCATCTTTCCCCAAAGAGTAACTCATGTTTACTATGCAAGTCATCCTGAAAACAAAAGAGACAAGGCTGATTGGTGAGTAGTTATAAAGACAAAGCCAAGAGGAGTTGTGGAGACAAGATACAATTTGGAAGTTTCTTACCAAGAGGATTAATAATAACATTTCCTTAGCAGTACTGTTTGTCTATTCATATGTTCGATAATTACTGTATTTTATATAGGTTTGATCCTCACAAGATAGTTATTGAAGGCATTGCAAGGTGCATACGCGTAGTAAATTTGAATTGGCTAGACCATCGTGGAAGAAATTTTTAGAATCTACTCATGATATGTGTTTTGAGGAATTCAAGGTAAGAACACCAAACACATATGATACATGGACATCAAGGTCACTCAACTTTTAGAATATATCTAATAAAATCATTAAATTTTATTTTGTATTAATAAAATCACTCTACTTAGATTTTTATATCAATAAAATCACTCAACTTAAATCTTTATATCAATAAAATCACTTAATAAAATTTAATTGTCATGTTCATCATAATTAAAACAATAAACAAATAACTTAAAATTACTAACATCATCATGCATAGGACACCTGCATAATTACTGCTGAATCGAAATCATATTTTTAATTTATACCTGCAAATTAGGGTGTCGTCCGGACTCAAGATACCGTAGAAAAGTCTATTGAAAAATTATATTATATATATGTAAAATTAAAATTATATTAATATTCATATAATTAACGTTGAATCATCCTAATTTCTTTATGCATTTACCTCATTATATTAGTCAACATCAAATAAATAAAAGGCGATCTTCCTTTAAAAAAAATTATCTTCTGATTAAATTGAATAAGGAAGAGAGTTTTACGGGTTACTGATTGGCGATCAATGCCAAGAGAGACCACGATAGACGTTAACGGAGAAAGTAGCCGCAGAGAATATGGAGGCAACTCCTATCTATAAATGAAGTAGTAATTTTGGTTCATTTATTTATTATTCAATCATGATTATAGTATAAAAATAATTATGTAATCAGATCAAATTTATTTAAATAATAAATTTGATTGAGTGGTTTTATTTATATAAAACAAAGTTTAATAACTTTTTTAGATAAATTCTCAAAGTTGAGTGACGTTTTGGGATATTAACTCGCTAACTTTTTTATCTTAATCAGATAATAGATTACACTGTTATGGTGCTGAAATATGTTTTGCTAAGCTGGAGATAGTTGACATACTTGTACTGGTGTTTCCTTCTCATTTCCAGGAATTTAATTACAATGATTTTTGTAGTTTTACCCTTGTGATGTATTTTCTCAAAGAGTATATGTAATAATGTGATTTCGTCGAATGATTGGTTGCTTAAGCACTTTATTGATTGTTTAGTCTTTATAAAGTGGTGGGCCTATATCACTGTGAAGAAGGATTGGTTCTATTGCAATCACATGACAACATGTTTGTAGTTTTCTTTCTGGTTTGATTAATAACTGATGCCCTTTCCTAGCATTAGTTGCTTTTCAGTGGAAAATACAAGATCCCTATTTTGAACATATCTTATGTATTAGTAATGATATCTTCTTTGGGTAGTACATTCTCAAGTTATCTAGGGGATTTGGTAATGGGATGTACAAGATTTCAGCTAAAGCAAGGTTGAAAGTTTATTAGTTCGAAGATAGTGAGGATTGTATGCTGCAATTAGGACTACTTTGATTGGATTGGTTTAGAGATCAGGTGATTTGGGGAGTGAGGAAATGCATTCAAGTTCAACTGAATTGTGATTCTGGAGTCTTGTTCTAACTGGTAAGGTTGTTTTCATGTCATTGCGAGATCATGAGTTTGAGGAGGAAATAGTCTCTAGCATTTCTGAGCACAATAGATCCATATGGTTTAACCCTTCTTTGAACCCCACACATAGTGGGAACTGCCCTTTATAGTGAGGTGAATTGTAAATGTCTTTGTTGATGATTATGTTCTTAGAAGCCTCTTTGTCATTTGTATTTTTTTAAAATTGGAACGAGGAGAAATCAAATGGGAGAAAGTGAGGGGACATGAATAGTATTTGAATGGAAGTGTCGTGCAGAATTGGAAAGAAGAGGGACTTCAATTATTTGATAGAGAAGCTATAGAACTTTCTCCTAGATGTTGTTTGTTTATGTGTTTAGCAAGTATTCTGTTGGGTATTAATTGCCCTGAGTTTCTAATCAATAAATAAGTTTGCCTTTATCTAAAAGGTTTAGAACTCTATAAATAAAGGTTTATTCCTTCTAACTTAATCATCATTCACGATGTAATTTTAAAGGTTTTGAGAGTTTTAGTTAGGGTGAGAAATTGTGGGACACAAGTTTGATACATTATCACTTACGTGAACCTCCCATGTATTCCGAGTGAATTGGTTGAGGTTATTTCTTTCTATAGTTTGTACTCACATATTTATAGTGGACTGCTCGTCTCCTATATGGATGTAGATTGATTGACCGAATCACGTTAAATTTTTGTGTCTTTTGGTAGATTTCTCGTTTGTCTTCTTACTTGTGGTCCTTTGAGATATGTTTTGTGAGCTTCCACATAACACCTAATTATTTCTGTCCTAACAAATCGTATCAGAGCCAGATTCAATGATGGAGTCAGGTTCAGTAGTTTGATAATAGATGATTTTACAAGGTTAGAAACAGGTGTTCATCTTGGCAAGTGTAATTCTAACCGCAACCTTTTTGACAGTAATAAAGATTTTTATTGGCAAAGAGGTTCTCTATGTCAAGACGTAGATTTGATGGAGGAGATTATGGAGAAGGAATGTATTCTGTTGAGATTATGTGAAGATGGTGGACAAATTTATTTTGTCAAAAATTTAGGCCAAGGGAGGGATATGTTGGGTATTAATTGTTCTTAGTTTCTTATCATAAATAGGTTTGCCTTTATCTAAAAGGTTTTGGATTGACTGGTCCTTTTCTATAGGGAAAGGTTTAGAACTCTATAAATAGAAGTTTATTCCTTCTAACTTAATCAACATTCACAATGTAGTTCCAAGGGCTTTGAGAGTTTTGGTTGGGAGGTGGGGGGGGGTGGCAATTTGTGGGACACAAGCTTGATACATTATCACTTGTATGAACCTCCCATGTATTCCAAGTGAATTGAGGTTATTTCTCTTTATATTTTGTACTCTCATATTTATAATGGATTGCTCATGTCCTTTGTGGATGTAGGTTAATTGATCGAACCACATTAAATCTTTATGTCTTTTGGTATATTTCTCGTTTGTCTTCTTACTCGAGGTCTTTCGAGGTTTGCTTTGCTCGCTTCTACATGACACCTAATTATTTCGGTCCTAACATATTTTAAGTGAACATTCATCTGAGCTTGGTGTTGATGCGCCAAGCTAGTTCCAGGGCAAATTTAGGGAATTTTGAGTGCTTTTTTCTCCTATTTAATTTCATGAGTTTTCCTTCCTTCCCTCTACTGCTTTGGGATGAAGGGCAATCAAACAAAGTAAAGTGCCTTAACTTGGTCTTTGGTTGTTCATTTGTGTGAGTCCAACTGCAATTTGCAGATTGTGTTCTGCACAATCATCCTAATGAGCAAATAGAGTATGATGAAATGGTCATTGAACTTGTTTTGTTGAATGAAAAGCAAATTTGTTTCTTTTTTCAATATGAAGATATTTGCATATATCTAGGACATAAATAGATTCTAATATATAATAGTTGTATTACAGTCTACATATATGAGCTATCATCATATTGCTTTTATATTTAAGATCCAGATAATATTAGTCTTTAATTATTATCTTCAATAACTTGTTCAGATGTAATATAATTTTGAAAGAAAAAAAAACTATTAGCTTCTCAAAGTGCACCAACTACGGAAGGAGAAACTAATTCAACTGGACAACCTTCTCAATTAACAGAAATGGAATATCTGGTGCAATCTATTGGTAGAAAGAAAAAAAGGAAGAGTTAAAGGTCTTGTCTCCCTAGATCGATCCGTTAAGTCATCATATTAACGATCAACATCGGCTTTATTGACAGAAATTGATAAGATGATTAAAGCTCAGGTCAATGCTTTCAATGCTGACTTATATTCTCAATGCAGAAAGAGCGTCACAAACACAAGAGGATGAGGAAGGAATTAGACTTATTGAATAAGCATGTTATAATGCATCATCTTCAAATGGGCAATCATCTCAAGAAGACAATCAAGTTATGAGAATGAAAGTGGTGATGGCTCTGATAGCGTGAATGACAGTGGTTCTGCCTATGACTCTGATACCGTGAATGAAAGTGACAGTAATAAGAATTGAGATAGTTGATAGTACTATTTTAGATTCAAATTTGACTTGTATTTTGTTTTTGTCCGTTTAAGAATCATAAACTATTGATCCTGCAGTTCATAGGAATTATGAATTCTATTTTTTATTGAATAAAAGTGACATAGCGTGAATCGTGTTTTTTGTTGGTTCCTGCGGGTTCTTTTTCATAGGAATTATTTTGAGCACTATTTTCATATATATATTCGCAGGAAATTTCCTTTTGTTTCACAACTTTTCATCTTCAAACTCCTACGAATTTACTTGGGGATCTTCATGGGGAATTGCTTGCGAAATATTTCTACAATAATCTGCAAGAAATTTTATTTTTATAAGAAATTTTTACAAAAAATTCGCAAGAATTTTAGATAGTTGTTGCAGATAAATCCGCAAGTAACACATGCGGATTTTAATTCCCCAGGTAAATGACTTAGGGCTTTTATAAATATGCAGGTAAGAGTTATTTACAAAGGTTTTTCCATCGAATTTCATTTTGCAAGAAAATGCACAGGTAATAAATTACATGGGGATTTACTATATTTTCCCTAGGAAAATCTCCAAGTAATACATATTATTCTTATAGTGAAAAAAAACCCATTGAAAATCACTTAGAAAGTTACATCTTTCCCAAAGCAAACACTTTTTTACATTGTAAAATAACCAAATGTTTGAGACAACTAAATATAAAACTAGAAAATCATACTCTAAGTGAAGGACTTTACATTATATATAAAAGTGTATAAATATAATTATCTAATTGACGAAATGGTCTGGTGGACCCCGTACTTGTATGTGTTTTTATTCTAAACACTTCTACTTAATCTTTTGTCAACTAAACCATTAAACTCAATCAAAATAAGATTTTTAAACTCTTCTGATCATGTGTGTAGCTCATTCTCTCTTACATAAGTGACATGTCATATCCACATAGATATATTAATGTCATGTCATAATTATTTCAAACTTATTTTTGTATTATTAACAAAAATGTTACTCCATAAAAGAGATAAAAATAAGAAGTTTCCGATTTTTAAAAAAGTATATTTTTTCACCAGTCCTTCGCCTCCCTCAACTCACAACCACCATTAACGCCATCTTCATTCTCCTATTTTCTTTCTTCTTCAAAAAATGAATATCAGAAAACTACAAGCTGGGGGTTTCTTGGTAGGTAGCATTTGACTAACTAACCTGAATTGACAAGTTTTCTTAATGTTGAATTGTGACTGATTTTTGAGTCTCAAAGAACAAGATCACACACAGTCAAAACTCAAACCCAGATTCAACACCGAAAAAAATTTATGTACCCTCTTCTCAATTTCTCTTAATCCTCTGTCATTTAAAACAAGAAATAACCAACCACAATGGAAGATGCATAGCTATTGAAGCGAAAACGCTCGATTTCAGTTCATTTTCATCACTTAAATCATCAAATAACCACCATTGAAGATCAATAACTAGTAGAGCGAAATTGCCATTGAATGCTTTGCTCAACATTCAAAACTTTCAACAATGCTAAACTCACAAAAAACACCCAACTCAGGTGGACTGGAGTTCTCCAAGAAGCATAACCAACCATCACCTACAACAAAAAAAATCACGGAGCTAAGAGTAGAAAAAAGAAAAAAAAAAGAAGGATCTGTAGAAAGGAGATCAGAATAGATGAAACAAATGGGCTGCTTAAACTAAAATTGAAAACTCACTCACTCTTGATAGATGAATCGACCCAATCATTCCTGAAGCATGAATCGAAGGTGCAGATCACAGAGAGCAGTTCAGCATCAGGTAAAATGAATTGAAATTGAGTCGAAGCAAATTTAGAGGAAATAGCAGGTTGTTAGTATCTTTAATGAAATCTCCGAAGGATATGTAAAATCAAATGAAGTTTATGATACTGTAATTGATTGATTTGATGAAGCCAGTAAATTTGATATTGGTTAGGTTTTGGGGACGACAATAGAAGGAGGGGTTGGAATTTTTTTTTATTATTCAATATTTTCTAAAGTGAATTGAATGTTGTCACTCGCCTTTTCAAAACGTGATAGCACGCTCTCTAATGAGTTGGCAAAAAAAAATGTCACATAAGCTCAGTCAATGGGTTTAAAAATCTCATTTTGATTGAGTTTAAGGGTTCAATTGACAAAAGATTAAGTAAAAGCATCTAGAATATAAACTCATACAAGTACAAGGGTCTGTCAGTCCATTCCGCCTATCTAATTTACTATCGGATTATCGATTTTGATTCGATTTTGAACGCCCTAAGAGAAACAACCATACAACAATGTGAGATATACATCATTAGTTAGTTCTCATATGTGTACTTTCACATGATAATATGATGATTTTATTTAATTCTTGTTCGTTCGTGGTGTTCAATAAAATGTCCATAAACATGACGCAAGTAGTACCATGTGAAATTGATTGTTACTTACCTTTGATTCTTTGAACCAAATGTGCAATTTGAGAAGTTGGTTAATAGTGGGTGTGTTTGGTAAATGTTTTCTAATTTCTCTCATGTTTGGATGGGCTTAAAGTTTTGGAAATTTTTTTTCAAATCAACTCATTTTTCTCAAAAGTAAGGAAAATGATTTTCCTTCAAAAATTAAGTAAAACGTTTGCCAAAACATTCCTCCAACTTCAAATTATATTTTTTTGTTGAAAAAAATAAATTTAAAACTTATTTTTAATTTCAATTTCTTATTTTTTCACCTCACCCCGC
>NC_028637.1:79594092-79602821 GCF_001406875.1 Solanum pennellii | reverse complement strand
CAAAAAAAAAATTAAGTTTGTTTTAAAAAAATATTTTCAATATCAAAAAAAAATTCTACTCTAGTAAAAATAAAAGATGTTTCTCAAAACATTTTTCATTCATAAATCGAACACTAAAAATCTTTTCCGAAAATAATTTTCTATTCACCAACCAAACATGAGAAAATAAGTCAAAAATCTACTTGTTTTCCACAAAAACAATTTCATGGAAAACATTTCCTTCATACCAAACACACCGTAAAGTTCTTGCAATTATTTGGCAATTGATCAATATCATGAAAAAGGAACAGTAGAGGATATCACTAAAACAATTATCCATAATCGGGCAAAACAAATCTACACCAAAAAAATAAGAGCCTACAGCCGAAAATATAAAGTTGAAGAATTTCATTGTAACTGCTCTCCTTTAACATTATTATGAAACTAGTAAATTAAGTCGCACTCTGTGCGGTCACGCAAAAACAGTATATGAAATGAAATCAGTAAATTGACAAAAATAACTCATTCCTAAGTTTATTCAAGATATAAGAGAGATTTTATACCTAGACGTTTAAATTGATAGTAAATTAGTTGAATTTTTTGTTTTTTACACCTTAAGTATTGTTGTATCTTGTAATTATGACTATTGTTTAGAATAATTTTTCAGGTTGTTACAGTATTTTATCATGATTGTATTCATTTACATTATTTCTCCCCATTTTATTTTATATTTTTTTTCTTGAGGGAATCTATTAGAAATAGCTTCTATACTAAGGCTGGACAATTAGATCGGTTTTCGTCCGGTTCGATTCCAGTTCGGTTTTCGTACCGAAAAGTCTGGCACCGGTTGAATCGATAAGGAATTGGTCTTGTAGGGCATCGAAAAAAGGTACCAAAATGGAACCCGAGCTTTTATCCGGTCGATAATTAAGAACCAATTCTGATCTGGTCCCTGTCCGGTTCAATAGTCTTTATATATTTTTATTTTTTTTAAAAGTTTGAACCGTTATATTATAGTCGTTGGGTTGGGGCCCAAAACGGCTAAAACAGCCCCCCCCCCTCCCCTCTCTAACCCTTTGACACTATAAATATATAATTTTCTTTCATTTAAATCACAAATTCACAAACTATTTCATTAACATCTTATAAAATCTCTCAATTTTAAATCTCTCATAAATTCATAATTATTATTTTGTGATATTGACTTGGAGTTTGAATTTCAGAGATTTATTTGAAGTAAATCAGAAGCTTCAATTGGCATCTCTCAATTCCAGCTTTGGTTATACGCCTATTTTTATGTAGATGTTCGGTACATTTGTTTCAACTTTAATTTTTTATTTGTTTATTAATTAAGTTATTTATTTTTTTATTATATTTTCTTGCTTGTTTTTCATAATGTTTAACTATTTTAAACTTGAACATAAATTCGTAAAGAAATAGTGATAAAAGACCAATGTCGGAAAGAAAAAATTATAGGGAAGGAGGAAGTAGTTCTAGTTCTAAAAATATTCCACCTAGATTTAGAGATAATACTAATGGTTATACTCATGTTAATGAAATTTTTTTAATGCTACCGAGACCTATTGAGTTTAATTCCGAAATGAAGTAGATCATGAGAATTCAAATAGATGTTTTACTAATTTTGAGGAAGAATTAGATGAGAAAATAGGAATAAATGAGGAAGATGAAGAGACCCCTACCTATACTAGTCCGGTTACCGAATTACCGAAACAAGATGAAGCCCCTCTTTGACCTACTTTTTCAAAGGCCGCCATACGTGTTAAAAGATATTTTAGTATGAAAATTTTTGGTACAAAATGAGAAAAAAACTATTATTACTTGCACTAAATATAAATTTATCATGAAACATGTAACTATGGATATACAAGGGGGAACGAGACGACTAAGAACATATTTACGAAAGTGTAATAAAGAATTTGCCCGCTTAGATGATATAGAAAGAGCTAATAGAAGTGGAATATCCATAGCCGAATATTCTATGGGAGTTGAAGGTTCTACTATGGTTCAAACTAAATTTTTCTAACCCGGCTAGCCAAAGCACACACCACACATATAATAACGAAAAGATCGTAGATAATTAGCTAAAATGGTTGTTGTTTGTGGTTTGTTTTTTTCATTCCCTTCACATCCTGGTTTTGTTCATTATATTCAGGAATTACATAATCCAAATTATGAAGGTATTCCAAGAAGTACAATTAAAAGTGATCTTTTTAAATATCAAAAAGAATATTATGATTTTCTTCATTGTTTATTTGTTTATTATGATGGTAGATTATCTATCACTTCTGATATGGGACATAGTCCTAATGGTATTGATTATTTTACATTTACTGTCCATTGGATTGACCATGAATGGAACATGCAAAAACAAATATTAGCGAATAAATATGTTGAAGAAACTAAAAATGGTTTTTATATAGCAACAAAGTAAGCTCTATTTTACAATATTGTGAAATATGTGATAAAATAATGAGTGTCACTTTAGATAATGCTTCTAATAATTTAAAAGCAATTGATTATTTAAAATATAGACTTTGTCCAATTGATAATAATTCTTTTCATATTAAGTGTGCCGCACATGTGTATAATTTAATAGTAAAAGATGGTATTTCTCAATTTGGAGATTCTTGTGAAAAAATTAGACTTGCTTGTAATTGGATTTTTAAAGCTAAAGTAAAAGCTAGAATTACAGAATTTAAAAATCGTTGTAAAGAATGTGGACTTGCATATAGAAAGTTCCAAAGGAAGTATACACTAGATGAGATTCTTTATTTGAAATGCTCGAAGTTGCTTAGATTTATCAAGAGGCGGTATAATTAGTTTTTAATGCTCATAATGTGGACCGGAATTTATGAATTGGCTTTGAAGATTGGAAAAATACACAAGGACTTGTTGAATTTTTTAGTGTTTTTATAAAGCAACAAATGCATGCTCTGGTCAATATTATTCTACTACTTCTTCTGTTTTAGTAAATATTTGTGCTATTTCATCTGAATTTGCAAAATATAAAGGAAAAGATCAATTTAAAGATTCACTTGCTTTTATGATTGAAAAATTAAAAAAAAAATATTTTTTCTCTATTCCTCAAATCTATTTGACCGCTACTACTTTCAACCCAAATTATAAATTAAGAGGTATTGGAAGAATGGTTTAAAAGATTTATGTAAATTTAGAAATTAAATATGATGAAACTTCTAGTGTTGAAGAATGTAAAAGTAACATTTTATACAAAAGTTAGAGAGTTATATAATAGATATAAAGTTATGGGAATAGTATTCCATAGTTGAACCTCCATCTTGTAAGCCTAAGAGTGATGATATGGATGATTGGATGGATGATTATCTTGAGCTTAAATCCTCTACTAATAATGATTTTGATTTATACTTCAATCAGGCACGGGAAAAGATTAGACATGAAGGACAACTTCAAGATCCAATATTAGTATGGTGGAAGAATTGTGAAAATCAATTTCCAACCCTTGCTAGGATTGTTCGAGATGTGCTAGCGATTCAAGCATCATCGGTCGCTTCGGATAAAGCCTTTAGTGCGGCGAGATTTATGATTGGAGATCATCGATATTCATTAGTAAAGGATAGTTTGAAAATATCTGTGTTGTTTCAAGATTGTGTCAATGCTGAAAGAAGAAATACCGGACTACCACTATTAACCAAATAGAAGACCAAATGGATGAAATATTTGGTGATAATAGTGATAATGGCATGGAAGCAATGGAAGAAGAACGAAAAATACAAGTTTCAAAAAATCTTTCTTTTGAAATGATAAAAAATTTACGAAAAGATTTTATAAAAAGATTCAATTGTTAGTACAATAATTAATATTCAATACCTAGATTATGTACTTTTTATCTCTTTCTAATATTTGTATTGTCCAATTTTATTTGAATAAATATACGGCTATTCACCTTGATCTTCTTTTAAAATAGTCTCTTCTATTTAATTCAAATCATTTTACAAATTTAATTGTCAACTATTTTAATATTAGTTTAAAGCTTATACTTTAATATAAAATTGAATTTTAAGATTTAAATTTTAAATTTAATACAAACATTAAAGTTTAAACTTTAAACTCAATATAAACTTTGAATTCAGTATAAACTTTAAACTTTAAAATTTACTTTAAAGTTTAAAGTTTTAAATTTAAGTTTGTTAATAATATAATATTATTAATTAATAATATAATATTTTATAATAATTAAAGTTAGTAAAAAAAATACCGGTACAGATATCCGGTTCTTAACCGGTTCTGATACCGATTTTGATAAAATCGGTAATATTGATCCTGTTCTGTCCAATTGCCAGTCTTACTCTATACCTATAAAATATTGATAAAGTTTATATTCTATCCTCCATAGACCCACTTTGTAAGATCATACTGAATTTGTTGATGTAATTATTGTCACAATTCTTTGTTATATCGTATTTTCCCATTTTAATTTATATAGGAAAAAGCTCCATTACAAAATTGAGAATTATATATAAAAATCAATACTTCAATTACATAACAAAAACAACTCATATATCTTGCTGACTCTAGCTAGTACTTTAGAGAAATAAATAGAAAAACTCAAGGATGTAAAAAAGAAATTCTATAATTTTGCTATTAAGTAACTGCACAATTATGAGCTAATTAACTTATTCAATCTCATGTTTTCTTGAACAAAACTTAGGAGAATTTTTATAAAAAATTAAAAATTATTGTTTTAACACAAAAATGTTCATTGTCCCATGTAACTTGGCATATGAAGCGGGCCAATTTAATCCACCAAAAATGCAACGTGAAGAAGAGGAATCAACAACAGGATATGAAAGGAAAATATCAAAGGATATCATAATAACTAATCCTCAAGAAATGGGGATTGGAAACATGTAGATGTAAAAGAAATTTACAAATAAGAAGTTAAACAATAAGACGATGTTAAGAAAGATACTAAATTTTATTCAAGAAAAAAATTATAACTAAAAGAATGATAATTGAAATATCTAAAAGACCAAAACTATCCAAAGTAAAACAAAATTTTGCAAAACAATACAAATAAGTATTGTCTTGTTTGTTTTATATATGCAAAAAAATTCGAACATTATATTCCAAACAAATATCACATTTAATATATATTAAAATTATAGAAAATGGGGTAGAGAAAGAGTTTAAGACTATGAAGGTGATTAAAGAAAATGTTGACTATTGAAATGAATAGTGTAATAACGTAGTAGAAGTAATTTGTGTTGTAATTACTCATTCATTACATAAAATAAATATTAATTGTGGTGAAGAGAAGAAAATCAAATTTAGAGTTATTAAAAAAAGAAAGTAAACGGAGGATCTGTTGTAAATCCATTGTATATGTGGATGATCCATTAGAATTATCCAACAATTAATTGGATTCATGTATTAGTGTTTCCAATGTGATAAGATATCAATGTGATATGAACCTTAATGATAACTATGTAAAATTTCAAGGTGACCTTTGACTATGATATCTCAACACTATAAATAGAGATATCATTCACCATTGTATGACACACTTGAATAAGAAAATTATCTCCTCTATCTTATACTTCTTGTCTTTTTCTTCTTATATTCTGAGCTTTCTTTACAACACGTTATCAGCACGAAATTGCTACTTGCAAAGAAATCCCCAGTTGTCAGTTGGATTCAAGATGAGTAATGAAGATGTATGCCTTCTTGATAGTGCTACAACGCATACAATATTAAAAGAAAAGAAATACTTTTCTAATTTGGTTATGAAAATGGCATATGTCAATACAATATCAGGTAGTACAAAATTAATTGAGGGCTCTGGAAGAGCGACCTTATTACTACCTGGAGGGACAATATTAAGCATTGGTAATGCATTGTATTGTAGTAAGTCTCAAAGAAACTTATTAAGTTTCAAAGTTATTCGCCAAAATAGCTATCATGTTGAGACGGCTAATGAAGGAAAGGTTGAATACCTTTACATTACTACAATTAATGTAGAGAAGAAAATTGTGCATGAAAAATTACCTGCATTTTCTTCTGGGTTGTACTATACAAGTATAAGTACAGTTGAATCACATGCCGTAGTAAACAAAAGGTTTACTAATTTTAATGATTTTATCATTTGGAATGACCGGTTGGGCTATCCTGGATTTAATATGATGCGCAAAATCATTGAGAATTCACATGGGCACACCTTAAAGAGCCCAAATATCCTTCAATCAAAGGAATTCTCTTATGCTGCTTGTTCTCAAGGAAAGTTGATCATTAAACCATCAACAGTTAAGGTTGGAATTGAATCCCCTGCGTTTCTGGAACGTATACAGGGTGATATATGTGGACCAATTCAACCTGCATGTGGACCCTTTAAATATTATATGGTCTTGATAGATGCTTCTACAAGATGGTCACATGTGTGTTTATTATCAACTCGCAACATGGCTTTTGCGAGATTGCTGGCTCAAATAATAAGATTGAAAGCACAATTTCCAGACTATACAATAAAGACAATCCGTCTAGATAATGCTGGTGAGTTTACATCTCAGGCATTTAATGATTATTGTATGTCTACTGGTATAACAGTTGAACATCCAGTTGCGCATGTTCACACTCAAAACGGTCTAGCAGAATCATTGATTAAACGTCTGCAATTGATAGCTAGACCATTACTAATGAGAACAAAGTTATCTGTGTCTATGTGGGGGCATGCTATTTTGCATGCAGCAGCACTTGTGCGCATAAGGCCGACCAATTATCATGAATTCTCCCCATTACAATTGACTTTTGGTCAAGAGCCAAACATTTCCCATCTTAGAATTTTTGGATGTGCGGTGTATGTCCCAATTGCTCCACCACAACGCACAAAGATGGGGCCCCAAAGAAGGTTGGGGATATATGTTGGGTATGAATCTCCTTCAATCATAAAATATTTGGAGCCTATGATTGGAGATTTATTTAAGGCAAGATTTGCTGATTGTCATTTTGACGAATCAGTATACCCAACATTAGGGGGAGAACATAAGTCATTGGTAAAAGAGATAGATTGGAATTCATCATCTCTATCTCATCTGGATCCTCGAACAAACCAATGTGAGCAAGAAGTTCAAAGAATAATTTATTTGCAGAACATTGCAAATTAGCTACCAGATGCATTTACTAATCTTCCAAGGATTACTAAATCGCATATTCCAGCTGTTAATGCTCCAGTTCGAGTTGATATCCCGACGGGACAAATTGTTAAGGCAAATGAGTCTAGACCACATTTGAAGCGTGGTAGACCAATTGGTTCCAAGGATAAAAATCCTCGAAAGAGAAAAGGAATAAATGATCAAGATGATCATGGGTTGAAAGAAGTTTCTCAAGATGAGACCCAAGTCATAACACATGATGATGAGGAGGTTCAAACTTCTGAAAATAATGAAATTTCAATGAATTATGTCTCGACGAGAAAGTTGTGGAACCGAAATAATGTTGTGATTGACAACATATTTGCTTATAATGTTGCTATTGAAATGATGCAACAAGATGAGGATTTTGAGCCAAAATCTGTTCATGAATGTAGACAGAGAAATGATTGGCCAAAATGGAAGGATGCAATTCAAGCTGAATTGTTTTCACTTGAAAAACGTGAAGTTTTTGGACCGATAATCCGAACACCTGAAGGTATCAAGCCAGTGGGGTACAAATGGGTTTTTGTACGAAAAAGAAATGAGAAACGTGAAGTCATGAGATATAAGGCCCGACTCGTTGCTCAAGGTTTTTCTCAAAGACCTGGCATTGATTATATGGAGACACATTCTCCAGTGGTAGATGCAATCACCTTCAGATATCTCATAAATTTGGCAGTTCATGAAAAACTTGAAATGCGTCTAATGGACGTTGTCACAGTCTATCTATATGGCTCATTGGACCACAATATTTTCATGAAAATTCCTGAAGCATTCAAAGTGCCTGAAGCATACAAAGATTCAAGAGAAACTTGTTCAATAAAGCTTCAGAAATCTCTGTATGGATTGAAACAATCAGGAAGGATGTGGTATAATCGTCTGAGTGAATATTTGTTAAAGAAAGGGTACAAAAATGACCCGATTTGTCCCTGCATTTTCATTAAACGGTCGGGGTCTGAATTTGTAATAATAGCTGTGTATGTTGATGATTTGAACATCATTGGAACTCGTAAAGAGATTTTAGAAGCTCTTGAGTGTCTGAAAAAAGAATTTGAAATGAAAGATCTCGGCAAGACAAAATTTTGTCTTGGCCTACAGATTGAGAATTTGTCAAATGGAATACTTGTTCATCAATCAACGTACACAGAAAAGATACTAAAGCGTTTTTACATGGATAACTCACATCCATTGAGTACTCCAATGGTGGTAAGATCGCTTGACATCAATACAGATCCATTTCGACCTCAAGAGAATGATGAAGAGCTTCTTGGTGATGAAACTCCTTATCTTAGTGCGATCGGGGCACTAATGTACCTTGCTAACAATACTCGACCAGATATCTGTTTTGCAGTAAGTCTACTGGTTAGATTCAGTTCCTCCCCAACAAAAAGACATTGGAATGGTGTTAAACACATACTTCGATATCTTCGAGGGACCATGGACATGGGTTTATTATATTCCAACGAATCCAAATCAGAAATGATTGGTTACACAGATGCAGGGTATTTATCAGATCCGCATAAAGCTCGATCACAAACAGGCTATTTGTTTACATGTGGAGACACG
>NC_028637.1:79580541-79593058 GCF_001406875.1 Solanum pennellii | reverse complement strand
ATATATATATATATATATATATATATATAGAGAGAGAGAGAGAGAGAGAGAGATATTGTGCAATAGACTTTTCATTTTTTCCAAATGTCGCATTATTTGAACTCAGACTTATTACTAATAATTTATAATATGATAGGTGTTATGAAACTATATAAACAAGAAGAAGAATAAATTACGAAGAAAAGAAAAGACTTCTTATTCATCTTGAAGTATATTCAGGATTCATCGATGTTCTTTACAATGAAGAAAATCCCTTTATTTATAGGATAAACCTAACTTTGTCCCAAAGTAGGATTCCTAACCATATCCTAAAAGGACTCCACATAATTAGACGTTCACTATAATAAAATATGTTTATAACACTCCCCTTGAATGTCGGTAGATTATGTGGCTCGTTAAAACCTTACTAGATAAAATCCAATGAGAAAATCTAGTGAAGAAAAAGAGTATACATATTTAATGATACGCATAATGGATGCCTCATTAAAACTTTACAAGGAAAACTCAATGGGACAAAACCTTGTGAGGAAAAAAAAGTACATCACGTATTAACTCCTTCTAATGAGAACATCAATCCAGAGACTTGAATCTTCGTTTTCCAAACTTGTGCACCATCTTGTTGAAAGTTGTAGTTGGTAGAGACTTGGTGGATAAATCAACTATATTATTACTTGAACAAGCTTGTTGCATGTTGATATCGTCGTTCTAGGGAGCTCATGAATGCCGAAAAAACATTGACGAAATATGCTTCCTTGTACCTTTTATGAATCGTCCCTTCAGGATCAAAGATTTCTGCAAATTCTTTACTTCAAAATCTTTAAGAAAATAATCTATTTCCTTTTGAAAACTCTTCAAGACTTTCAAGTCTAGTCATCAACTTGCATAACAATACTTGTATATGCTTTATGCATTTTGAATCTATTTAATCCTTATGCAGATTATAAATAAGTTTTTCAAAAACTTGTAAATGCTTTAGATTTTGAACCCATCGGATATCTTCATATCAGTTTTGTCAAGTGACAACAGTCAATATCACATGTATGATATTTTCTAGTGCCTAGATTGCAAGTCAAATAAGTTTTACGCTTACCAAGATGCACCATTCCACTTTTCACTTGATAATTATTTCTACACCAGCATGCTTTAATAGATGTAGAGTCCGTATCCTCATAATCTTTTACAATATTGTGCGCTATTTTATCAAAGATATCATCAATGATATATCATTTTGTATTGATTAACAATACGACATAACTTATTGAGATCTCATCACTTCATTATTTTTAGGTATGTACCCATCTCATAATATTTCATTATAACACCCCTTAAATGACTTAGGTGAATCTAGAGTCTGACATGGTTGTCATGATGATATAAGGTCATAAAATGGTCTATAATGTAATATTGAGGCATTGTCTAGAGTTTTAGGAGCATTGGAAGTCAAACGTCAAGGGACGACTTAGACGTTCAACGACTAAGTTACATATATGCCTCATATGTGATTTTATGTGTATATGTGTGATTCATGAGTTTATAAGGTCCTTAAATGAGTTATTATGGTGTATATAGGCAGTGTGTCAAGTTTCATGAAGTTTGGAGGTCAGACGTCCAAGAACGTCCCGACGTTCGAATGTTTTGCCTTGAAACGACCTTGTGTGTCTTAGCATGTTTCGTCGAGTTTTACGTGTCCGTTTTGGATAAAATTCATGTGAGAGGTACTGAACTCATAAACAAACATATTTGGGTTGGAAACGTCCAGGCAAACATCCCCAAGGACAATCCAAGGGTCCTTGAGGAAGGACCCTTCATGAGTGTCCAAGCTGCACAAGACAGCCTAACCTACGGAGGCAGTCGACGCCCCGTAGGTGAGGGGTCGTTGACGGACACTTAGGCATGGGGAAGGAGAGGCCAAATACCAGCCTCATTCCTAAACCATGGATCAACAAGACGGTCCGTTGGTCAAAGGATGGGTCGTCGATGGTCAAGTCGTCGATGGTGCTGTCTCTGCGCAGCTTCACGTAAGTTTGAGGGGTGAAGTTGTAAATTCACCCCACGTACAAATAAGAGAAAGGGAAGTTACTTAGTGGTATTTTGGTATTTTAAATATGTTTATAAGTCTAAAACACTTAGAAGATTTCATTCTTCAAAATCAAAATCCAAATTCCCTTAGAAATTCTCTAGAACTCCATTAGAGCCAAAATTCAAGGAAGGGGCTTTGATTGGAGAATTGAGTGGATATTCTTCATCAAATTGGAGGATTACCTTTATTGAGGTATGATTTTTTATCCTTGAAACTCTATTCATCAAGGAGCCCAACTTTCAAAGAAGTTTTCTAAAGTTTTCAAAAATGAATTGTCCAATTTCATGATCTATCTGTGGGTTCTTTCATTAAAGGTTTTAAAGCATTGTATATTGATTGAACTGTTAGTAATTTTATGATTTTAACTCAATTAACCTATGAACCCATGTAATTGATGAACCCTAGTTTTTGACTACTTCATGGGTTAAGTGATTTGGACATGATAATTATGAATTCTAGTGTAGTTTTCTATGGGCTATTGATTGATGTAATAATTGTATTGAATTGATATATAGGTCGTCTTAGATTGATGAATGTTTACTGAATTGATCTAGTTTAATTGAGTATCATGGTTTTTATATTTAATTGATGTTCATGGCCATGGGTAAGAGCCTTATGATATTGAATTGGATGATTTAGCATTGGATTGAAGTGTTGAGGATGGACTGGTGGTGCACTGCCCTAATTCCCTTTATTTTATGTTAATTAGACTTCAATGATGTTGTGATTGGTATGGTCCACTTATGGTGGCTGTGTTATGTACTTTACTTGTAATTGACGTGGTGCTTATCGGCGTTACTTTATGTAATATGATGATCATGCCGTGTCGGCACTACTTGAAGTATTATGATAATTTTTGTAGTTGATTAGGTGAAGTTGGATAATATCTATCTACATGATAAGTAATGTGAAAGTATATGTGTTCTTCTATTGATGTTATTTAGGTGATCATGTTAGACTATGACTGTCTTTATGTGTATAGTCTTAGGGTTGATGTATGGTTATTCCTACTTGACTATATGAGTCTATGATGGTAATATTTATGATTATATGTTAGTGTATAGGATGACTTAAAGATAATAATGGTTCTTTCTATGTGCTTCTAGAATGACATGTGATATGTGTTAAAGTGAAGTATGTTGTGTCTTGTCTTGGTTGACTTGTGTCCCTTACTTGATGCATGTATGAATGTGAATATGAGATGTCTTGACATAGGAAGCTAAGGTCTCTTAGTATTGTATGTATGAATGAAATGAGACCATAAATAATGTTAAGAGTGTCCTTATTGTGAAACCTTGAACCTAGTGGTAAATTTATGAATGTTGAAGTCGAAAGTCGTAATAGTATCCTTCAAGTAAAGGAATGATAGACTTAAGGTTGGTTGGATGGAACGACATCATATCAATTCTTAGGAAAGTCATTATGAGCTTCTTGTCACCATTGTAAGGTAGCCCTAGTGGACCTCTTTGGTAGGACAAATGTGATTGGGTTATGAACTAGATATGGAACCCCTTTATACGAACATTTGATATAAATTACTCTATGATAACAAAGGCTAGAACCGAGTGAGTATGGTAAGGGAAGTAGCTCTAGTTAAAAGATGATACAAGAGTACAAAGCACACCGTTCATATTCCTTAACCATATGCCTACATGGGATGTTTCCAAGTTCTACCATTGACAAGTAGAAGACCTTCATCGGAGTAGGTTAGAACTCCTGATTCCATGTCTATCTACCATGGTCTATGTCGGTTATTGTCTATTCTCATCATATGGGATACCTACTAGCATTAGAGAAGTTCTATGAAGTTTAGGTGGTGATGGGACGCTATCTAGACATTGCACAATAGGCTTTGAATGTGTTAGTTAGAGTCCCTAGGTCTTGTCCAAAATCATTACTTGAATGTATTTATGTGATGAATGAGTCTTAAATAAACTAATGAATGTAATGACTTAAGTTAAAAAATCATGGTAAATGAATAAGTACTTAGATAGAGTTGTTAAGGGTTTTCTAGTTAAGGTATGAAGGGGGCATGGGAATGGTCACTTCGTATCTTACCTAGATAAGTCTTAAGAATGACTCTAGTTAGGGAAGATGTTGATTATGTGGATATGATATAAGCCTTAGGTAGTCTTAAGGATTATTTAGGTAGTATTGAAGAGGTCAATCATGGACGTTATTTTCTTGATTTACTTAAGTAAATCTTTTGATAGCCTTTGAAAGGAGAATGTCTTATTATCTATACGTTGATGTATTAAACGGGAATAATTCTATATTAGGTAGTCCATAGGATCTCTTAAGTATGTGTGTAAGGGATTTTATGGGTGATCGCTTCACAACTCACTCAAATGAGACTTAGAATCACCTTTGGTAGAAGAATCTGATGTTCATATGTTTGATGTCTTGTAAGAGTGTGTTGATCTCATTATAGGTGGCCTTAAGGATCATTTAGGTGTGCATAGAGAGGTTGTATGGGCGGTCTCTCTTTGTCTTACTTAAGTGAGTCTTAGGATAGTGTCTAATTTGAAGGTAAGTCACTTCATTGTAACAGTGAAATTGATTCAATGTAAAGTGATCTTTAAAATGTATTAAATAGCTTAAATGTTATATTATGTGTTTCTAAGGTGTTAAATGTTATTCTTATGATTATGATATGATTTTAGAATGAAAAGATGCATATTTCTAATAAATGTCTGTTTTCATGATATTATGCATAATGTCATACTTAGTACAACTGTTTGTACTAATTCAATACATTTTGTTATCTCTAAAGGTGTAGGTGAAAGGTGAGAAGAATCGTGAAGGAGAGCTTGAGTTCTAGAATCGTTCAAGGAAAGTTGAAGTATGTCCTCAATTGACTCAAGGAAATATATACATATCTTTTATTTCAAATTATTGTAATAGACTAAATATTTCTATATTTTGAAGTATGGACCGTGTCCCAAGTATTTTCGTGTCTAAGCTTTGATGAGATTGAGACTTAGTATTTTCTATGACTTTTATATGAAAGAGTTTTTAAAGACTTATAGAATGTTTATGAAAAATTTTAATTTCGCACTATTTTTCATTATATATATGCGATGAACGATATGAAAAGGTCTTGTACAAGACCTCCGAGAGGTCAAGTACGCCGGTTGCATTTTGAGAATGTCATATCTTCTAGGCCGTGGTTTCGGGATATGACATTCATGAAGTGTTAAATTGTAGGCTCTCTAAGAGCACATTGTATCGTTACTATGATTATCTTGGATTCTTTGATCCTCCACCCTTTTCAAGGATTATTTTATTAGAATTGATTAGTCTATCATGCTTTATGCATGTCGTAAACTCTATCCTTAAGGGATATTCAATATGAGTATTTACAACTCTTGTGTTGCTTCTAGTCTCCCCCTTATGTTAGACAAACTAACATATATCTCAATATTTTGGAGAATCTATCTTTGTGAATCACTGTATATTCGTTGATCATATACTACATATCAAAATAATCAGATGAAAAATATTTTGTCCCTAACCATAAATCAATTGAAAGAAAATTTTATCATAATGTATTGGTCTGATGCATACAACTACATTATATTTCAAACCGTGAAACTTTGTTCTCATAAGCAATGATTGACTATTTATTTGAGAAATTTAATGTCACATCAGCTTGTATAAAATATAGCTCGGATATTTATCAAATTATCAAGATGAATTATCTTGATTTCATATTCTAATGCTGTTCTCTTAACTTAATTATCTTGCACAAACAATTTTGTGAATGTCAAACTACAGGTTGACAAGAAACGCATATGTGATTATCTTATAGATGCATATATTCATCATATCACATGATAGGTGAACGGACCCATATTCACCTTTAATATTTTTCAGAATTTAGGGATTTAGTCGCAACATTAGTTGATCCAATCAACTTGTCATGAGACAAGTAACAAATTAACAAAATTCTTGAAAAAACTTCTAATTTTTCATGTATGTCCATTACTCGGTATGCACATCTTTGGAATGATCAAATTATTCATGTCAACTAATAAATTTTTGGTACTCCAAAACTCCAAGTTTACTATGTCATGTGACCTTTGCTTTAGTAAATTTCCAATTTATTACTATTATATGAGAAAAATTCAACTTTAATACTCCGGGAGTAAATTCAGATTTATTTATTTTTTCTCAATTACTCTACCTCTTCTAAAGGTGAGTCATGATCCCATCACTAAAAATTCATCATTTGTAATTTTAGCATTTATCAAAGGTTTATATTCTTCATGAATGGAACACACTAATCTACGTATATTAAATTATGATAACTTATTACCTCATTCCCCATCTATGTACATTATTTAATCACTTGTCTTCTCTCAGACACAGTATATATCTTACCACATTCACTTTATAGAATTAATCAATTTCAATGAGATAAATTCATGACTAATTTTCATCAAAAACGCATTTTTTTCTTTAATAGTAAAAATATCATCAATATAGTGCATTGGTACTCAAACCCAACGTCTTATTCATATAAAGAAATCTAAGCCATAAGTCGTGAGAATTGAACTCAACATCTTTAATATTATCATGGTGCATCAAGACTTGAACCCAATATCTTACCCCCTCTTGGTGCGATTAGACATGAGTCCATAATCTTACCTCTTTATGCAATTAGACATTAATCCATCGTATTACCCTCTTTTTGCGATTGGACATTAATTCATCGTCTTACCCTTTTGATGCGATGAAAATTAAATCCATCATCTTATTCTCAATTGAGACTCACACGAGTCTTTAATGATATTATATCATACCAACTCCAATAATATTGCTCATATATATAGTTATGTGTTATAAAAATAAAGCAAACTAACAATATAAAGATAAAGAAAAGAAGAATATAAGACAAGAGATATAGAAGATGAAAATAATAAAAATAGGGAGACAAAAGATGAGAGTATTTCTTATTCTTCAAAGTATTTATCAAATCTTTAAGTGTATACAATATGAACCCTTATGCCTCTATTTTTAGTGTAACATAGAGGCATACAAAAGGTTAGTCATAAACATGACATTAACATGAATATAATGAGGGAGGTTATGGAATGTTACAAGAATAATGGTTATAAACTTGGAGGAGGTTATGGTTATCTTCATAATTGAGGAGGTTATGTAGTAACTTCTTGGAGTAGTGGACATCCACATTATATTGTTTTATAACACTCCCCCTTGGATGTCCATAGATAATATGCCTCGTTAAAACCTTACTAGGAAAAAACCCTATGGGAAAAAATCCTAGTGAAGGAAAAAGATTACACATATCTGTTAATACTCTTTGAATGTTGCCTTGTTAAAAACCTTATTAGGAAAACCCAATTGGGACAAAGCCATGGTTAAAGAAAAGAGTACAACGGGTATTTTTCTCCCCTTGATAAAAACTGCACTTGATATCTCGAAAACAATGTATTCCAATCTTGTATCACAACTTTCCAAATATTGATGTTGCAATCTTTAGTAAATAAGTTTATAAGATTATCACTTGAATAAACCTTTGAACGTCTATCTCACCATTTTGTTGAAGATCATGTGTGAAAGACTTTGGTGAACTATACTTTGTTCGATCTCTTTTGATTATATCTTCCCTTTAATTGAGCTATATATTATTATCATATATGGTGGCTGGAAAATCACATATTTTTTTAGCATGATAGATCATGATTCCCACCAAAAACATCTCAACTTACTTCATAGATCAGTATTATTTATGCGCGATTTGAAGAAGTGGTTATCAATGTTTGTTGAATGCCAAAATATTGGTGTGCCTCCTTATGTAATCAAATAACTCTTTTGCGATCAAGCTTTGTGTAGATCAAATAAATATTCTACATCTACATAATCAAATCATTTTTGACTCATGAGAGATTGATCAACTTTATTGAAGCTTGTCTTTTCTTCTCAAAGAAAATCACATATTTCCTAGCATTTGTATAACCAACAATCTGTAAGTGCACCACTTGTAACCAATACATGACATTTTAAATCATTTTCATGAGGTTGAAAAGATTCTTTCTTTGTGTTCAGCAATCTCAAAACCACAAGGTACTCAATGAAATTGCTTTAACACCTTTTAAATCCTTCAAGGATTTTCATATAACCATCATCGTCTAGTTAGACGTAATAATCAATCATCATGCGTATTTAAATATTTCATCTATTGCCAGACTGAAACAAGTCTCATTGCATTTACCATTGGAGAACATATCTCCATTTAATAAAGTCAGGCTTCTGCGAAAATTTTTTATGCCCCGAGGCACGAACTACACTTTATATCTTACGGTTGTACTTTTGCACAATGATTCATTTGTATCCTCACTGACATATATTTTGATCTATGAATTACATGTTCAAAAAGCATCACTTTTCTAAGTGAAACAAAATATACTTGAATAGTGTCAATCATTTATCTGTCCACACTATATGACAGATTCGAATTTAAGATCTTCGTAACCATTTATAGCACTGAGTGCTACATCATATCAAATATACCGTCGACGGTCATTTTAATATCGATTCAAGTACGACATAACTTATCGAGATCTCTTCCTCATTTTCAGGTACCTGAACCTTTGCCAAGGTTTTATGAAATGTTATGTCATAGTGCTCTTCAAAACACTTACCTCATTAGCAATGACCATTTTGATAATTTGCTCCTCTCCTTTATCAAGGAGTTTTACATTTGGAATCGATTGGTCTATCACGCTTCAGGCGTACCACAGACTCTGTCCTTCAAGGACTATTTATTGGAGCATTTGCATCTCAATTAAAATATTGGGTCAGCAAATACATCTGGCAAATTACTTGAAACATTGTGGAAATGAATTATCTTTTGAACATCAATTTCACATTTTATTTTTTTTGACGAGGATCTAGATAATTCACCGCACACATAATTTTCAGCTGCTACACATATCTCCCCCTAATGTTAGGAAATATAACATTCACCCTCAACCTCATTTGGGGATCCATCTTGGTGCATGGAGCAATAAAATTATATGTGCGCACATCAAATTTTTAGATGAAAATTATTTGGTTCCTAACCCTGAATCAATTGTGTTGGGAGAACCTTGTTAGTTTGATGCATACATGTTAAATAAACTCATCTCATACCAAATTTTATTTTAGAGATTTTTTCTCATATCAATGGTATAGCTATAATTGGAGGCATACATTTTCCGGTAAACCAACCAGCATAATCAACATGACTTTATACTTTGGAACTGTGCTCTGAATTTAGTATTCGAGCAAACAACCTTACAAAAATCAATTTGTAAGTTGATACAAACGCACATGTGACCATACTATAGATGCATCTATTAAATCATAATAGAAAACGGTCCACATGGCAGGTGAACGGGTCCATATTCACCTTTTTATATGTTCCAATAGGGGATACGATCCCAACATTAGCTGGTACAATGATCATTTTATCACGAGAACAAGCTACAAAAGAGAATTCTTGAAGAATCATTTATTTCTTCAACATATAGCCACGTGAATTCTCAATTTCTCTTTCATCACATTTGAATCGAATGGCCAACCGATTATGCCAACTAGTATTTATTCAAGTAAACTTCTAGTTTACTTTTGCATGTGATTCCATCGTCATGCCCATGTTTGTATACAACAAACAAGAGGAAAAATGGGTAATCTTATACATAAGTACGTATAGCACTTTTGTTGTAGTAATTTCAAGATATTAAATCTTCCCGTAATTTATAGTCTCAATATAATATTTATTTTCAATTCTTCCGAAACTTAAAAAGTTTCTTTTGAGACTTACTACAACCCCAATATTATGAATAATTTCATTTCTCCTTATAGTTACAAACTAGTCCTTTCGTAACTATCAACTAATTTTGTGGACTCACAATTTTCACAATGCCATTCTTGGTGACCATCTCTTTCAAGGAGAAAACTATTATTAGTGTCATGGTTAAAATTATTACATTCAAGACTTATTTCTTGATAACCAATGACAAATTTGTGTTGTCACACAAATATTTATTTTGGTCATGGCCACAACCTTTACATAAAAGATTTATTTCTTTCTTTTGTCCTCTAATAGTTCATTTTAAAATATACCACAATATCTGTATAGTACTCCAAATATATATGACCAAAATTTATGTCAAAAAATTTTCTTTCAATCTCTCAAACTTCCCGTAGAGGTGAGATGTGACATTCATCCAACAATACATGAACGAATACAAATCACATTTTCTTCAAGAAATGGACCATAACCATTTGTACATGTTCCATAAGTTTTTATTAGAAATTTATTGTCATGTTTTGGCATATGTAAATCACCTCAAATCACTTTAAGAGGTCAAATGTACCAAATGTACTGTCAATTTGTATTCATTTATTTTGATGGAGAATTTACAAAACTTTTTAAATTAGGTTGCACCAACAACTATGTGCTCAACTTCTCATACCACTTTGATGAATAAAAATTACCTTTAACAATCACCTTCACATTTGAAGGACCATCTTAAGTACAATGTGTCCAATAACCTTCTATACAATTTTAATGACAAAATTGCCTTCACATTTGAAGGAACATCTTAAGAACCCATAATATTCTTTCTTTTAATTAGCACAATGATGATCATTAACATTTTACCATACTCATATTCATACATTCAAGCAGTTGTCATTTTTCAGACATATTAATACACTGTACCATATTCACATAAGAGAATGGAGCAAATTAATTAGGTAAATTTCATGACTTTCAGTCAAAAGTATAAAACTTTATGTCAGTCATAATCATATCATCACTATAATGCATTAGGACTTTAACCCAATGACTTACCCATATAAGACACATTTGGTCATAAATCAATGGGACTTGTACCCAACTTCTTATTATCATAGTGCACCAAGAGTTTAACTCGATGTCTTACCCACTTGGTGCGGTGAAATCTGAATTCACCATCTTATCCTCAACCAGTGCCTTAATAAATCAAAAGAATTATCACAAAAATAATTATCGAAAATCATAAATATAAACTGAACTTGACTTGATATAAAAGAAAAATGAACAAAATCAATTAAATTAAACATGTTAGAATCATATAAAAGTCCCAAATTAAAATAAATTCAAACATTTTAATAGTCTCTCTCAACATTGTTATCAAGATTATTATAATTTACTAACTATTTTAGAATAACTACAAAACAAGCTATGTTAGTACAAATAATATGTTAATAACTCAACAAGTAAATGTTTAGATAAAGAAAAAATAAAGAGGTGCAAAAGTAACCAACAATAATAATTCAATCAATATGTATATGTCACATAACTCAATAAAACAAGATCATAAAGAACAATTTCTTTACAAATTATTAACTTACAAAACTAATTTTACTTTTTAAATATATAGGTGATCAAATTAAAAGTTTGCTAAAAGTAAAAATAACTTTTTGGACTCATATGATTTTGAGATGGTAAGAAAATTAATAATGCATAATCAAAAGTAAAATATAAAATAAATTATATAGTAATTTACCTTGAGAGAAAAATAAACACAAATATTTTTATCTTCTTTATATTTTCTTTGCTTCAATCCTTCAATAGTAGAACAATCGTGCTGATAACGTGTTGTAGAACTAAAGCAAACTAACAATATAAAGATAAAGAAAAGAAGAATATAAGACAAGAGATATAGAAGATGAAAACAATAGAAATAGGAATACAAAAGATGAGAGCATCTCTTATTCTTCAAAATATTTATCAAATCTTCAAGTGTATACAATATGAACCCTTATGCCTCTATTTATACTGTAACATAGAGACATACAAAAGGTTAGTCATAAACATGACATTAACATGAATATAATAAGGGAGGTTATGGAAGAGAAATGTTACAAGAGTAATGGTTATAAAGTTGGAAGTTATTGTAACGACCTGTTTAGTCGATTCGAGCAGTAAGATTATTTTGATAAAAACTGACTGGGTCGACGGATCAGTCGACGGACCGTCACGGTCACGACGGACTGTCGAGGGGCTTCGTTCCGAAACACTTAAACTCTGAAAATCTGGGCACTGAGATTGACTCTCTGAACTTCGCGACGAAACTGCAGGACGGACCGTCGTAGGTACGACGGACCGTCACAAACCCTTTACAGAAATTGGCTCTCTGAACTTTGTGACGGACCTGCAGGACGGACCGTCATAGACACGACGGACCGTCACAGGTTGCGTAACCTAACTGGGTCGGATTTCTGTTAAAAGTTTTAAAAGGGTGTTTTGGACTATTCATGACAAACTTTATAAAATTAGTGGGGTAAGTTTAATGATTTATTTACATGGAGGGTTAAAGGAGATAACCTTGAAATAAATAATGGGTTACTTTTATCATAATGAATTATATGATAATTAGG
>NC_028637.1:79575836-79576828 GCF_001406875.1 Solanum pennellii | reverse complement strand
AATTCTGGGTATGACTTGGCTTTCCCCAAATATTGCAATCTTAGATTGTAATGCTAAAACTGTGACGTTGGCCAAACATGGAACAGATCCGCTAGTGTGGGAGGGTGACTACATTTCCACCCCCGTCCGTATTATCTCTTTCCTTCGCGCTAAGAGGATGGTTAGTAAAGGTTGTTTAGCCTTCTTGGCACATCTCAGGGATGATACTTCCGAAGTACCTTCGATTGAGTCTGTTTCGATAGTCTGTGAGTTTCTGGATGTGTTTCCTGCAGACCTTCCTGGTATGCCACCGGATAGGGATATTGCCTTTTGTATTGATCTGGAGCCGGGTACTCGCCCCATTTCCATCCCCCCTTATAGAATGGCTCCAGCTGAGTTAAGGGAGTTAAAGGCCCAACTTCAGGAGTTGCTAGGTAAAGGTTTTATTAGACCAAGTGCATCCCTTGGGGTGCTCCTGTTTTATTTGTGAAGAAGAAGGATGGAAGCCTTCGGATGTGCATAGACTACAGGCAGCTGAATAAGGTGACCATTAAGAACAAGTATCATATTCCTCGGATTGATGACTTGTTCGATCAGTTACAAGGTGCTTGTGTCTTTTCTAAAATTGATCTAAGATCCGGTTATCATCAATTGAAAATACGAGCAGCAGATGTGCCAAAGACTGCTTTTCGAACCAGGTATGGGCATTACGAATTCTTAGTAATATCTTTTGGGCTTACGAATGCCCCTGCTGCTTTCATGAGTCTGATGAACGGAATTTTTAAGCCATATCTGGATCTCTTTGTTATTGTATTCATTGATGATATACTGATATACTCAAAGAGCAGGAAAGAACATGAGGAGCATTTGAGAATTGTATTGGAGTTGTTGAGGGAGAAAAGGCTTTATGCCAAATTCTACAACTGTGAGTTTTGGCTAGATTCAGTGTCTTTCTTGGGGCACGTGGTTTGTAAGGATGGAGTGATGGTGGATCCTTCTAAGATTGAAGCAGT
>NC_028637.1:79560199-79571978 GCF_001406875.1 Solanum pennellii | reverse complement strand
TGGAGTGCAGCAAGTGCACCAGTGACTTCGTCTCGTCCGCAACTCTAGCCAGTCTTCAGCACGTCAGAATTGAGGGTGAGCTATTATTCCTAGCTCGGGCTGGATTCTCTTTTTCGCGTCTTGATGTCTTCGAAGTTCGGACATGGACCATCGTTTTACTTATTTTAGTTCTTAATTATTCTTAGACTTAGAAATTTGAGGGTAGATGTTCTTGATGTGATGACTTCCAGATTTTGGGGATGATAAGTAATATATTTTAGAAGTTTATTTAATTGGTTATATTAATGAGTTTTGGTCTTCCGCATTTTATTTTGTTATTCAAAATTTATATACTGGTAAACGTTGGGGTTTATATTTGTTGGTTCGCTCACATAGGAGGATAAGTGTGGGTGCCACTCGCGGCTCGTTTCGGGGTCGTGACAGTTATGGAGGTTATGGTTATATTCATAATTGAGGAGGTTATGTAATAACTTCTTGGAGGTGGTGGACATCCACATTATATTGTTTTATAATATTATGATAATAATAATAATTTTCTAATTAAAGGTAAACATGTAGAAATGCTCGCATAGAAAATTTTTCAGTCACTGCCACCGTTTCTTTTGATTTTACATGCAATTATCCTACATTTTTTTTCTCAATTAATTTGTAGAATATCAAAATTGGCAATGCATGTTCATCAAGGCTTTCTTAGACAAAACCTGCTTGCAGCATACATAGAAGTCATAAAGTCATAAACAACAAATATTATATTTTAAAATTGGGATAATGCACAAGTATCCCCTCAACATATGCTTGAAATCTCAGAGACACACTTATATTATACTAAGGTCCTATTATCCTCCTGAACTTATTTTATTAATAATTTTCTACCCCTGAACTTATTTATTAATAATTTTCTACTCCTTTCGGCCTACGTGGCACTATATTGTGGCTCAACGCTAGTTAACTTTTTTTTTTCAAATTAGTATCACATACGCCAAAAAAGGGTAGAAAATTACTTATAAAATAAGTTCAAGAGGATAATAGAACCTTAGTATAGCATAAATATGTCTCTAAAATTTTGGGCATAGGTTGAGGGGATACTTGTGCATTTTCCCTTTAAAATTTAGATAATGGAAGGGGCTTAAATTAGACCACCATAGTGACACATACTTACAAGCAAAATATAAATATAAAAAAATGCATTGTAGTGGTACTAGCAATTTTTCTTGTCCGAAAGAGAAAAATACACACAATCTTTATGACGATAAAATTGGCGTAGAACTTGCTTGTTACTCTTTTATTTTAATGGCTTATAAAACTTTCGTAATATGACAAGGTATCCACAATGATGTCTGAAACTTCAAAATATATTATAGATCAGATACATACATGCCTGGTAAGAATTAGATCAACTTCTATGAATATTAGCAAACGATTCATATTACTTTATCTTCAACAACGTTGGTTTCGTCAATTTGAATAATTAGAGACTCGTGGTGATAACGTGTTATGAAATTATATAAACAAGAAGAAAAATAAATTAGGAAGAAGAGAAAAGACTTCTTATTCGTCTTGAAGTATATTCAGGATTCATCGATCTTCTTTACAATGAAGGAAAATCTCTTTATTTATAGGGTAAACCTAATTTTGTCCCAAAGTAGGATTCCTAACCATATCCTAAAAGGACTCCACATAATTAAACGTTCACTATAATATAAATATGTTCATAACAATAGGATTATTTTTAAATATTTAATTAGTATTATATTTTATAATGTTTTATTTTAACGGAAGGACAAAATCGTAATCCAACTTTAGACTTTGAAGCTTTCCACTTTCTTTTTTTTTTTAAATTATTATCATTACTACTACTACTACTACTACTACTATTATTATTATTATTATTATTATTATTATTATTATTATTATCTGAGAACATGCATTGCACATTTTTCTAATGTCAACATATATAATTTTTAAAATAATACAAATAATATTAATAAACATTTAAATAATGACTAATTAATTTTTAAAGTAAAGCACAATAATTTGTAGCTACAAACAATAATTTGAATTAATTTGACATCTTTCTTGTGTGGTTTTTATGATATATATTTCTTTGTCTTTTGATATTTCAACAACAAATAGTTTGAATATGAACATGAGCAACATGATCATTTATTTTTGCAAATGCTTCGAGTCTTAAAGTTTGTATCTTGTCTTAAGAATTGTAGCATTCTCCTTTTATAAACTGTTATACCCTAGTATATTATTATCAATTTCATGGCTCAACACGTGTAAAAAAAATATTCTTGTGATAGAGATAATTAATTAATTATTAGTGATATCAAAAAATTTGATATATACATACATGCCTCCTTTGTTTAATTCATGATTATTTTATTAATATATAAATTATAGTTGTACATTCTACACGCATCGGTTATTTTATTATGATACCTGGAAATTTGACAAAATAATTTTAGTAAACCTTTTTAAATATAATCACAATGTATAAAATATAACAGAATCTATCACCATGTGTAAATATCCCCAAAAAAAGGAAAAAAAGTCAAAGGACTAATAATCATGTAGCTATCTAAAGTTTATATCTTTTATACTTTTCCTAAATCTTAATCTTACACATATGTTATATATATATATATTTTTAACATATTATATTATATTTCAATAAAATAATAATCTTCAAAAAATGAGCACTTGAATTTTAAATGTATAGAGAAACAAATAAGAATTAGTTAACGAAAAAAATCAAAAAATTAGCAAAAAATAATTGTTTTTAATAGATGAAATTAATGAAAATTTACTTTTCAAATTCTTCAGGTATTTTACTATTCATTAACATCTCATAGTATTTAATATATAATAACTAATAGAATATGATATTTTTTTTATAAAAAAAAAGTATTCGGTATAAATTGATATTTCAACATTACATTTGGAACTCTCTTTTTAATAATATATATATGATAATGATATACAAGATGCGAGTTGAACAACTAATTATTTTATAGTAATTTGCGTATGTATCCCAAACTAATAGGAAAATAAATGCAAAAATCACAAAACTATCATAAAATCGTTACTCGTTGGCATTAAAGATCATCTAATATCTACTATTATTATGAGTGGAGCCAAACATGAAATAAATAGGTCTATATATGTATCCAAATTCTTTAACAAAAAGCTCAAGTTCACCCCCATCAATTTTTTTACTTTGGTTAAAAATTTCCTAGGGTTGAAGCTCTATTAACAATTAAGTGGAAAAGAGACTTTATTAATGATATTGGAACTAATATTACACCAAAAGTTTGTAAATTTTTTCAAATAATTAATAAGAAAATAACAAAAATATCTCATTTGAAATTGACATAATACATATATTAGATCCTAAATTTGGCTTCAAATTTTAACTTTGACCTTCAACTTTCATAATGCATAAACAGGCACTTTAACTATCCAACTTTTAAATGAATAAAAAAATGAGTCTTACATGACACAATACACATAGGACAAAAAATGACATGTAGGACATATGTGTCTATTTGTTCAACTTTATACAAGTTTAAGTGTTTATTTGTGCACATCTAAAATTAAAAAACATAAATATAATTTGAAGCCAAGTTAAAGGACACATTTATATATTAAGTCTTTGAAATTTCTAAATGGTCCATTATTGGCAAGTAGCTTTGTTTAGATAGATAGTTGACACAACACTATCAGGATATCATTATTTTTATTTTTTTTATAATAAGAACTTCAATTGACATCCATCTTCTTAGCTGCCTCCTCAATATAGCCGCCATTAAAATAAGTCCTAAAAATACAAAAGCCGCCACTAAAATATTGAATATATATAATTTTGGGACAAACTTCTTCCAATAATACTTTCTTCCAATTGGGGGCTGCTTTATTCTTTGCTTCCGCACATTGGATATTTCGAAAGTCTTGATTTACACCTCAACTAAATGACTGATTCTTACAAACTAATTTTAATACAACGACTCCAGTTACTGATTCACTGGCCTTTCTAGCTGAGGTGTGGTGAGGTGGAATTCGTGGATTCGAACGAATTTAGTAATTTTTTCGTAAATTTTATATTTATATTAAAAAATTAAATAAATATTATATATGTATATTAACTTGTGAACTCTTAATAAAATTGATTAGTGACTCAATTATAAGGAATAAGAGCTGTGAAAATAGTTTCCAGGCTAGATTTATGGATTGAAACCCTATTGTCAACCAAAAGTCTCTTTATATTTTTAAAAGAAATTTAGAAACTACAAATTCCTAATCTTGATTCCATCTCTGCTGAGTTTCTAGAGTCTGCATGCCATCCATATTCACTAAAGTCGTTAAATAGAAAGTATAAAAATAATATTAAATAGAGTGTATTAGTAATATTTCTATTAGTTATACTTGCATTAATTATAAATAAATTATTTCTTATGTATTATTTAGTTTATTGTGTTAAAAATATCATCCATAAAAATATATATTTACATATATATCATCCATAAGTATGATATAAAAGGGGTTTTAAAGGGTAATTGAGTCTATAATCATGCTAATAAATGCACTTAATCCCCTTGCATTATTAATATAATTAAAATTTATGATATTAGTAATATACAATAAAAATACATAGCGTAAAAAAGTGTAGTACTAAACAAGGCATTACTATTAAATACATAAAAACTAATCTATGCATTACTTTTGTTAATACACTCTACCAAAAGACCCCAATGCCTCATTTGTTTGCACTTAATGGAGGTCTGAATCTAATCATTCAGATTCTGCCTATTAAGTACGTTTAGTTTTTAGGTCATAAATTTATTTGTTTTATTTTTTAAAATACCTATTAATGGGTTTGAAGAGGTCTGAACGAATCAGATCTGTAGGAGACTCTTAATAATATTCAGACTCACTTTATAATCAAATAATAAGTCATCGCTTATCTGCTTTGGGCTAAAAACTTTTTTTTCTCTCTTTTCTCAATCAAACACCATTTTTTCCCTCTTGAACTGGTAAGTTTTCGTAAATCCTTTCAAGTATTTTTTTTATATTAATAATTTTCGTGTATTGACGTGTGTCAAGAACACCGGTTTCAATAATATTTTCGGTGTATTGTTGTTGATCAAGATTTTTTATTGAAAAAAATACTACTCCAAATCATGATTAATATTTTATAATATTTTATTAATATAATGTTCAATTTCATTGAAAACAAACAATATTAATTATTTAGTGTTCAGATTTAGAAACCATATTTTTAATATTCAGATATGTATCAAATTCAAATCTCTTAATCTTTAATGAAAATAAATGAAGTCTAAATCTTCACGAGAAAACCTTTTTTTCCCTCAAATAAATGAGTAGAGAAGTCAGCAAACGTTGGTAAACAAATATGTCAATATTAATTCATGGAATTTCAAGACTGTTTTTCATATACACATTTATTGCCCAGCAAACGTGATGCACATAAATATATTTTTGCAAACGTGGAAAACTATAAGAGAAGCGTATCACGAATTGTATTAGTTGTAACGATAATTGTAGTGGATGAAAGAAACCAATCCTAACTAGCTATATTTTCTTCTTTTTTTTCAAGTCAAAGTTATACATCATCAAACTCATCTTCTTTTTTCCACAAAAAATATAAATAAAATAATCAAGTTGATCAAGTCACCTGGCGGCTCTTAACAAATTCTAATAATATTCCACTTCAATTAACATCATACACAAGTCTATCTCAATGTAGTTATAAATAGGTCTTAATCCATCTTAGTTTGTACCAACAACATTACTTCTCATCAAACATCATGGCTACCTCACAAATAGCTATTATTGTGCTTCTAGGATTACTTGTCGCCACCAACATTCACATAACAGGTTTCTACTTAAAACATTTTGAATTTCCAACTCAAAAATAATATTATTTATAGTTTTTTTTTTCATATACTCTTAGGGTGTGTTTGGTATGGAGAAAAATGTTTTCCATGGAAAATGTTTTCCTAGAAAATGTTTTTTTGGAAAACAAGTAGATTTTAAACTTATTTTCTCATGTTTGGTAGGTGAATAGAAAATATTTTCCGGAAATGATTTTTAGTGTTTGATTTATGAATGAAAAATGTTCTTGAAAGTCATCTTTTATTTTTACTAGAGTAAAAAATAATTTATGACATTGAAAATATTTTTTAAAATCAAAATTATTATTTTTTGGGGGTGGTGGTNATTTGGGGTGGTGGTGGAGGAGGGGGTAAGAGTGAAAAAATAAAAATTTGAATTTTATAGTAATTTAAAAAACAAAATTAATTTTTTTGCGGGTTGGCGGTGGGCGGATGGGTGGGGGTAGGAGTTTAAAAATAAAAATTTGAAGTTGAAAATATTTTTAAAAAGCAGAATTAGTTTTTTGGGGAGGGGGTGGGGTTGGGCTGGCCGGTGGGGGAAGGTCAAGGATCAGGTGAAAAAATAAAAATTTTGAAATTGAAAATATTTTTTTTCATTGATGTTTTTCCCAAAAAAAATGTAATTTGAAATTGGAGGAGAGTTATGGAAAATGTTTTCCTTAATTTTTGAAGGGAAGTCATTTTCCTTAATTTTGAGGAAAATGAGTTGATTTGGAAAACATTTCCCAAAACTTTTGTCCCAACCAAACATAGGAAAATTGGAAAACATTTCCAGAAAATGTTTTCCTTCGTACCAAACACACTCTTAATTGTGCATCTTTTCCCACACTAACTTGCATGGCTATATTCATTTTGCCCAAAGTTATTTGATATTTTTCTGTTAGCACTCACAAACTTTTCTAATTTGAAGGGTGGTCAGCAGTAGAGGTGAATCCAAAATTTAAACCGCAGTCGAAATCCAATATATATATACTCCATTTTAAAAAAAATGTCCCTATTTTCTTTTTAGTTTGTTTCAAAAAAAATGATCCATTTCTTTATTTGACAACACTTTAACTTTAACTTTCCACATGACATGTTTAAGAACACAAGATTAAAGGGCATTTTGGTACATTTGACATAACTTTAATTTTGGACCACAACTCCGTTCCAAATCAAACTAGGCCAACCTTTTTGAAAGGGAGGGAGTATTTATTTAGTGAACTTTTGAGACGTATACAATTTTGAGCTAAAGCTATTAGATTCGGAGGAACCAGTAATTAATTACATGTATATATTACATCTGCCCTAGCATGTCTTTCTTTAAATTTTTTAAGTTTAGTAGAATTGGCTAAGTTTCTAAAACCCCATTTTCTGCTTGTTATTGAACAGAGGCTAAAATAGGTGTTTGTTATGGAATGATGGGGAACAACTTGCCATCACATTCTGAAGTTATACAGCTCTACAAGTCCAGAAACATTAGAAGACTGAGGCTTTATGATCCAAATCATGGAGCTTTGAATGCGCTAAGAGGATCAAACATTGAAGTGATATTAGGACTGCCAAATGTAGATGTGAAACACATTTCTTCTGGGATGGAACACGCGAGATGGTGGGTACAGAAGAACGTTAGAGATTTCTGGCCTGATGTTAAAATTAAGTATATAGCTGTTGGAAATGAAATCAGCCCTGTTACTGGCACTTCGAATCTTGCCCCATTTCAAGTTCCTGCTTTGGTTAACATTTATAAAGCAATTGGTGAAGCTGGTTTGAGAAATGACATTAAGGTCTCAACGTCAGTAGACATGACGTTGATTGGGAACTCTTATCCACCATCACAGGGTTCATTTAGGAACGATGTTAGATGGTTTACTGATCCGATTGTTGGGTTTTTGAGGGATACACGTGCACCTTTGCTCGTTAACATTTATCCTTATTTTAGCTATTCTGGTAATCCAGGACAGATTTCACTTCCGTATGCTCTTTTTACAGCACCTAATGTAGTGGTACAAGATGGATCGCGTCAATATAGGAACTTATTTGATGCTATGTTGGATTCTGTTTATGCTGCGATGGATCGAACAGGAGGAGGATCTGTTGGAATTGTTGTGTCAGAGAGTGGATGGCCATCTGCTGGTGCATTTGGTGCAACACATGACAATGCACAAACATACTTGAGGAACTTAATTAAACATGCTAAAGAAGGTAGTCCGAGAAAGCCTGGACCTATAGAGACTTATATATTCGCGATGTTTGATGAGAATAACAAGAATCCAGAGCTTGAGAAGCATTTTGGATTGTTTTCACCAAACAAGCAGCCAAAATACAACCTAAACTTTGGGGTGTCTGAGAGAGTTAGGGACATTACTAATAGCACTGCTTCTTCACTCATAAGTGAGATTTAAAAAGACATATTTGAAAGCATATATATAGTATCTTCATGCAATTTTATGTTTGTATGCAACACCAAATAAATTCGTAGAGGGGATTCTTAAAATTCCTTTTGTTTGTGATTTTGGGGTGAAACTTTTTGTAAGTTTGTATATTTGTTGAATACACCATCAATAACATTATTTCCATGTTTGACTAGACTCCAATCTGGTAACTACATGTCAGGACCCAAAAAAAATGGGTGTGATGGCACTCGTCTTATCCCACCAAGACAAGTCAGCCTAAAACCCAATATCTAACAAAGTGCGGAAGTAAATGACAATCCAACAACAATTTCTATTATGAAACCAAGTCATATTAATTCAATCCCCAAAACCTGGTTGTCACGTGCACAAGCCTCTAATGTAAATATTAGAATTGAAATAAAATAGAAGTCTAAAATGAAGTTGTCTTTCAAGTAAAAACAAAGTCATAAACTGGAGTAGGAAAGTTCGCTGAGATGACAAGCAGCTACCTCACAATCCTCCACAAGATGCCTCGGAAACGAAGAGAATGGAAGGTATCACAAAAATCCGGGCTCGTAACCTACAAAAATTTGTAGAAGCAAGGGGTGAGTACCAAACCACGCGGTACCCAACAAGCAAACCTCTAAACACAAGTTAAGTGAACAAAATACGGGTACTCCTTACACCCTATCTAAACCTCCACGCTACAGCCTAACAGTTTACAGTTTACCAAACACACAACTCAATAACCACACTCTATCAGTTTACACATTCTCAATAACAACTCAATATTCAACAGTCACAAGCTTCACAGAGAAACAATCACAAGATCAGCAAAACACGTGTTCAAGTTCATCAATAATAAAATGTGCAATGCCATGAGATGCAATGTCAAATATAGTGATGCATGTCTTTCTTAACGATACACACCCGCTGTCTCTCAGTCCGGGACCCATGGGGGACATATCTGTCCATGCATCTGTCGCGGCGCACGACACGACCCTCGATAATAGTAACCACCGCGGCGCGCGATACGTCCCTCGAAATATAATATCCATCGCGGCGCGCGATACGACCCTCAAAATGATACATCCTTATACCACAATCATGTCTCAGATACAATGCAATTGACATGCTCAAATGAAAATGAGGAGATAACCATTTTGATAACAAAGCACGATTTACAACCAGGAATACAACACCAACAAATAAGCAACAAGTCTCCAAGTCATTCTCAACACCACACAAAGAAATACACGAATTTCATACGCTTAACAAGGGTTTAGAAATCCACTTGCCTGAATCCCGTAAGAATAATTACTCTTGGACTTGAGCCTTCCCTTTCCGTTGAGCTTCCGAACCAAAGGAATCTATTCAAGTATATATTCACAATAAGGTTTCAGAACTAACTACACTCACACTTTTATGTGTTTAACCTTGACCTAAAAATTCACCCTAAATTTATAATCAAGTTCTTAAATTTTGATGTCAATTAACATTTCAATTATGATATTTCCCAAGTTTCAAGCCTAGGGTTAAATCTCAATATTTCCAAGTATCATATAAAATTAATAATATAATACAATCAAATATACCTAATATTTAATTAGGTACCTCAATATGCCAAAATTTTATTCATACTATACAATAAATTTTTTGACTAAAAAAAAACAAAACAAAAAAACTAAGGTTACATTAAGAATTTTCCAAAGTGTTAAACTTCATCAAACTTTTCAATAATATTTTAAGAAAACTTGCAGTTCATCTAATTTACTAACCGTGATTTCTCATATAAACTTAAACCTTACCTGCTGACAACCTCACGTGAATATCCCACTAAAATTTGTACCCCAAATTTCCAAACCCACGTGCATCACCATTAATTGAAAGGCAATTAATTATAAATATTAATTTAATACTCCTTCCCCTCTAACTTACAATACATTCATTAAATTCATGAATATACAAGTCATTATGGGACTAAAGAGTTTAATGAATTCAATTTTGAGGTTCTTACCTGAAGTTCGTAACTTGTCGCCGCCACCGTCAGTTCCTCCTTTTCTCTATTTTTTTTTTGCTGAATTATTTAAGTACTAAAAGTGATAGGTTTTACCCACATATTTTATTAAATATAGGCTAAAGGGTATAGGGTCTTAAATAAATTATCACTTTAGCCCATAAACTATCGATTAATTAACTTAAGTTAAACAAATATTTAAAAATTCTAAAGAGGAGCTTTTGGGTCATTACATTATCCACCACTAAAAATCATGTTCATCCTCGAACATAGAGTAAAAGTAATTACCTGAAGCTTCATCCGGAATATACTTTCGAAGCATAGAGACATGGAAAACAGGATGAACTGCCGACAAACTAGGTGGCAAGGCCAACTTATAGGCCACTTCTCCCACTCTGCTCAAAATCTCAAAAGGTCCAATGAACCTAGAGCTAAGCTTTCCCTTCTTTCCAAACCTCATCACACCCTTCACGGGTGATACTCGGAGCCAAACATGATCACCCTCCATAAACACCAAAGCTCTAACTCTCCGGTCTGCATAACTCTTCTGTCGACTCTGAGTTGTCAATAATCTATACTGAATCATACGGACTTGCTCCATAGCATCTCTAAGCAAGTTTGTATCCAAAGAGTCCATCTCAGCTGAATCAAACCACCCAATCGGAGACCTACACCGTCTTCCATACAACGCCTCAAATGGAGCCATCTGGATACTAGAGTGATAACTGTTATTATAGGCAAACTCCGCTAATGGTAAATGTTGATCCCATCTAGCACCAAAATCGATCACACACGCTCGAAGCATATCTTCCAATACCTGAATGGTCCGCTCAGATTGACCATCTGTCTGAGGGTGAAATGCCGTACTCATATCTAACTGTGTACCCAGACCATGTTGCAATGCCTTCCAGAAATGAGAAGTAAATAGTGAACCTCGATCTGATATGATAGAAATAGGAACTCCATGTAGTCGAACAATGTGACTGATATATAGCTCGGCTAACTTTTCTGCCGTATACTTCACCCTAACCGGAATGAAGTGGGCAGACTTGGTCAGCCTATCAACAATAACCCAAATGGAGTCATAGCCACTCGTTGTGGTAGGCAAACCCACAACAAAGTCCATAGTAATCCGCTCCCACTTCCAAGTAGGAATAGGCATCCTCTGAGATACACACCCGGGCCGCTGGTGCTCACGCTTGACCTGCTGGCAAGTCAAACACCTAGAAACAAAGTCTATAATATCTCTCTTCATTCCACACCACCAGTAATGCTGACTCAGATCATGATACATTTTCGCCGCTCCCGGATGGATGGAATACCGAGAACAATGGGCCTCCTTAAGGATCAATCTAATCAAATCACCTGTCTTGGGCACACAAATCCTGCCTCCGATCCTCAAGACACCATCAGAATCAAGGACAGCCTCCTTAGCTTCCCCTCTCAATACTTTGTCTCGAATGAGACAT
>NC_028637.1:79541269-79556963 GCF_001406875.1 Solanum pennellii | reverse complement strand
CGCGGCGCGCGATACGTCCCTCGAAATATAATATCCATCGCGGCGCGCGATACGACCCTCGAAATGATACATCCTTATACCACAATCATGTCTCAGATACAATGCAATTGACATGCTCAAATGAAAATGAGGAGATAACCATTTTGATAACAAAGCACGATTTACAACCAGGAATACAACACCAACAAATAAGCAACAAGTCTCCAAGTCATTCTCAACACCACACAAAGAAATACACGAATTTCATACGCTTAACAAGGGTTTAGAAATCCACTTGCCTGAATCCCGTAAGAATAATTACTCTTGGACTTGAGCCTTCCCTTTCCGTTGAGCTTCCGAACCAAAGGAATCTATTCAAGTATATATTCACAATAAGGTTTCAGAACTAACTACACTCACACTTTTATGTGTTTAACCTTGACCTAAAAATTCACCCTAAATTTATAATCAAGTTCTTAAATTTTGATGTCAATTAACATTTCAATTATGATATTTCCCAAGTTTCAAGCCTAGGGTTAAATCTCAATATTTCCAAGTATCATATAAAATTAATAATATAATACAATCAAATATACCTAATATTTAATTAGGTACCTCAATATGCCAAAATTTTATTCATACTATACAATAAATTTTTTGACTAAAAAAAAACAAAACAAAAAAACTAAGGTTACATTAAGAATTTTCCAAAGTGTTAAACTTCATCAAACTTTTCAATAATATTTTAAGAAAACTTGCAGTTCATCTAATTTACTAACCGTGATTTCTCATATAAACTTAAACCTTACCTGCTGACAACCTCACGTGAATATCCCACTAAAATTTGTACCCCAAATTTCCAAACCCACGTGCATCACCATTAATTGAAAGGCAATTAATTATAAATATTAATTTAATACTCCTTCCCCTCTAACTTACAATACATTCATTAAATTCATGAATATACAAGTCATTATGGGACTAAAGAGTTTAATGAATTCAATTTTGAGGTTCTTACCTGAAGTTCGTAACTTGTCGCCGCCACCGTCAGTTCCTCCTTTTCTCTATTTTTTTTTTTTTGCTGAATTATTTAAGTACTAAAAGTGATAGGTTTTACCCACATATTTTATTAAATATAGACTAAAGGGTATAGGGTCTTAAATAAATTATCACTTTAGCCCATAAACTATCGATTAATTAACTTAAGTTAAACAAATATTTAAAAATTCTAAAGAGGAGCTTTTGGGTCATTACACTACAAATTTTAATTATCACACATATCAATCAAGTTATATGAAGGCCCAAGGAGTCCCTTTTTCCAACCTTTTCAACACCAAGTACAATTGTTTTTTTTTTATTTCAAGGAGGGAGAAATGTTTTTCATTAAAGTATAGGCGAACACTTCATATTCCCTAATTTCACATTTCCTCCATTACTCATTTCTTCCTAATAATATACCCAACACAAATGTCCCTCCATCTAGTTTTAGGCCAACTGAATTAATTGTCTATGTTTCTCTCAACTTGTTGAAATTCTCACTCTCAAGTTAACAAATTGAGCTATTAACTCAGCTCAATAATTTACTTATTTATTACTCTCTCGGTCTTTATTTAGTTGTCAATTTTAGAAGTGACACACATATTAAGATAATAATAATTAGCATAGTAAAGTTATAATTTTACTCTTATTAGTTATGGTTTCAAAAATGATGAATTAAAACTTGGAAATTTCAGAATGTTTAAATGACGGTATAATAGGGGAAAAAATTTGACATTTCTTAATTTGTCAAAAATAGGAACAACTAAAAGAAAAAATATGAACAAGTAAATAGGAAAAAAGAGAGTATTTTATTGGGAGAAGGGGAAAGGGAAACAAACCTCAACAACAATAAGGTGAAATTTCAAATAGTCAATAAATTAAGTTATTCGCTCCTCATCAAAAAGATGGAACCAAACCATACATGTATTAAGGAAGGTGCTGCAAATATACAACTTCTATGATCCCAACTTCACTTAATTTATGAAGATTTTCAACTTCACTTAATTGTCTTAAAATTATGAATTGAATTATGTACTTGATTTTTTTGCAGCCCCTTAAGAAACATGTCTTGATGAATGCACGTCATAGAAAAAACATACCAAATTTTTTTTTTTAGAAGAGTGGAATGAACGAGCAATGCAGACAGTATACAAATGGATTAAATTTAAAGTCAATGTTGATAGGTACGTCCACAGAAAAGCCCCCATTAAAATAAAATAATACATATCAAAACAAAAAGCCGCCACTAATAAAATGGATTTTTATTAGAGAAAAATGTTCTTAAATATATCCGAGAAATTGCTATAATAATACTGAACTTTGAAAAAATTCTTTTATCCTTGCACTATCCGTTGCATTTTATGTGAGGTATTTTGATCGATATAGAGTTTAAGAAAGAAATGAAGACTTTTAAACGTGTGGTTCAAAATGAATGATAGAAATTTGTGTGATTGTAAATCATTTCATTAAAGGTAAAATACATATTTTATGGTTAAATTGTTACTTAATATAGAAATGTGTCATTCTTTTGGAACTGACTTAAAAGAAAAGTTAATCACATAAATTGGGACAGAGAAAGTAGTATATTTTAAATATATATATATGTATCCATAGGGTAAAAGTACTCCAGAAAATTTAATATCATAACAATAATTTCAATCAAAATTAAAATATTTTTCAAACTCTTTTCCCTTTTTATTATGGTCTCTAGCGCTTCCAATAGTACTATCTTGCAAATTAATTCTGAGCTTCCACTAAACTTTTGAATTAGTAAACAGGTAGGGTCAACATCGTTTAATTCAATCTATATTGCTCCGATGAGAATATATGTTTTTAATATTCCTTTCGTTAATTTAAATTTGTTCCTCATATTTTTTCGTTTGTCTTATTTCTTATTTGACATATTTCACACCACAAAAATGAAATACGTATTTTTAGTTTAATTCCTTTTGTCATAATTTGAAATTAAATTTTTATTTTAACATTTAATTGGATTTAAAAAGTTGTACTTGTTTTTGATAAATATAAAACTCCATAATTTATTGTGCATGTATCTAAAAATCTCATCTTATAATAAACTAGATATAAGTTTTGTAAAGTGAGGGCTGCATTTGAACTTTGAACTTCATATTCTTTCCTTCTTTTTTTGTACAAAATGATCAAGTTGTTGTATGGACATGTGATTAAAAAGGGGCCCCTGGCGGCTCTTAACTTTATTAGCCTAAAGATAACAAATAATTAATAATTTTATCACTCAAATTTTATATTCTAGGCTACTATATTAATATAATGTATTATAATCTAAATATAAATAGCTTGAAGTTCATCTTAGTTTCTATCAACAAACCTTCTTCTCATCACATAAACATACACTAATCAAATGGCTGCTAATTTGCTTTTTGGATTACTACTTGTTGCCACCAGCATTTACACAACAGGTAATTTACTTGAAAGTTAAATTGCGTAATAGTTATTTGCTAGTTTTGGGTAAAACTCACTGATTTTTCATATCTTTTTCATTTTTAAAAGAAATCCATAGATTGATTAAGTTTATAACAGCATTTGCAATTCTTATGTAGCAGGGGCTGAATCAGTTGGTGTTTGCTATGGAATGCTAGGCAACAATTTGCCTTCACCTATCGAAGTTATACAGCTCTGCAAGTCGAAAAACATAAAGCGATTGAGGCTTTATGAACCAAATCATGAAGTTTTAGAAGCCTTAAGAGGATCCAACATTGAAGTTATGCTAGGAATTCCCAATTCAGATGTCAAGCATATTGCTTCCAGTGGAGAACATTCAAGATGGTGGGTAGAGAAAAACGTTCGAGCTTTTTATCCAGATGTTAATATTAAGTACATTGTTGTTGGAAATGGAATAAGCCCTTTCAAAGACACATCTGATCTTACCTCACATCTTGAAGCTGCAATGAGTAGAATTTATAATTCTGTTTATTTCACTGGTTTAGGATACAACGTCAACGTTACAACGTCTATAGACATGACATTGATGGGAAAATCTTATCCACCATCTCAGGGTTCGTTTAGGGACGATGCTAGGAAATTTGTTGATCCGATTGTTGAGTTTTTGAGAAATACAAATGCACCTTTGCTTCTTAATGTTTATCCTTATTTTAGCTATTCGAGCAATCCAGGACAGATTTCTCTCCCCTATGCTCTTTTTACTGCACCTAATGTGGTGGTACAAGACGGTTTGTATCAATATAGGAACTTATTTGATGCAATGGTGGATTCTGTTTATGCTGCCATCGATCAAATACCAGGAAGGCCAGATCAGAGCTCTATTAGGATTATTGTGTCTGAGACCGGTTGGCCATCTGCTGGTGGATTTGGAGCCACAACAGAAAATGCAGCAACATACTTGAGGAACTTAATTCAACATGCTAAAACGGGTACTCCAAGAAAGCTGGTGCCTATTGAGACGTATCTATTCGCGATGTTTGATGAGAATAACAGAAATCCAGAGCTGGAGAAACATTTTGGTCTGTTTTCCCCCAACAAGCAGCCCAAATATCAACTAAACTTTGGAACTTCTGACATTTCTGCTGAAACTAATGTCACTGCTTCTTCCCTCATAAGTGAGATGTAAGAAGAGACATTCAACATCTCTTTACGTAAGTATTGATTGGATGGAAAACTTAGTACCAACAAGAGAATAATTTGTTCTTTTTGAAATTAGATATTTATTTACATTGTGCGGTTTGTGTAAGTTCACATGGATTGTTAACCAGAGGCAATGCAATCCCCGAGTCGTGTTATAACTTCCTTTATTTCTTTGTGATGTTGATCATCTTACAACAATTTTGTAAGTTTGTAAATTTCATATTCCAGAGATTTTGGATGGAGTAATGAGTAAGTAGGAGTACTTGTATATATGGCACAAAATCATTGTCAGACATTTAATAAAAGAAAAACGAAGACTCAGATCACTCCCCTCTAGTAATACAATGTTCACAATCAATAGAGATTATACATAAAATTTTCATTTTTTTTGAAATTTGGACCAAACATGTGACTGTCTTAAGCACTACTGGTAGCTGAGTTTGTGGGAAATCCATCTCTTTTTTCATTACAAGCTGAAGAAAGTAAAGAAAGATTTGGTCATGTGTCACGATTCAAAAACTCAAATAATGATGGCACCTACCATAATTTACCAGTAGGTAAGCCGACCCATATCAAAACGAGAAGTAACAGATATATTGGGTAGAAACAGCGACCAAAGGGGAATTTGAAGTAGTTTCAAGATAGCGAAAAACAGAGAACAATGATATATACAAAAGAAGCAAAAGTACAAGATCCAAACCCACGTCCTGGTGGACATCAGTACAAAGCTCCTATATGAGTACAAGTCCCAAAAGTTGACAAAAAGTACACACTTATCTCAAAAATATAAGATTAGCAACAACCTATATACAAAAGGAGATAGGCTAAAATAGGACGCCATCAGCTACCCTCAGTCTCCGGAGATCCCCGCAGCTAGCCCAAATCAACGCTTACGGCTGGCACTCGGAACTGTATAAAAAATAGATAAAAATTGTAGTATGAGTATCAAGGCAACAAGTACCTAGTAGATATCATAGGCTGACTGAGCTGGGAAAAGTAAAGACAATTATGAAAAGCGAGAAAATAAAGCAACTATAGGTCATGACAAGGATATGATAATGGAAAGCCTAACTAGAAAGCACATGAGTATAGATTAGGACGAACATCAATAAACAACTAACTATAACCTTGCTTAGCTTGATCCCATAAGCCCCGAAGGTACACTCGTACGCAACTGAAAGTAAATAACTCAAATGGACCCCATAATCCTAATAAGTACAACTACTAGCAAAGTTAAAAGAGAAACTCCCGACCTACAACGGCCATCCACAGACTTGAACCGCAGTATAGGCAACCCGAAGAACCCAATAGAATCGCCAAATCAAGAAGTGGCACCCGAACTTTAACCATATCTAGTAGGGATACATGATCTTAGGCATATTTATATGCCTAGAATGCTAATTATGCCCGCATTTAAGCTAAGTTTGAATTCGAAATGTATTATTTTATAGTCTTATAGAGTCTTTTGTTTGTTTGTGAGCTAACCAACATGATTAATTGTATAGGTGAGCTTAATGGGAGAAACGAGCACAAAAAATTACAATGGGAAGCCAAATGATCCGAGTTGGAAATAAGCATGGAAGAACAAGGAAGAAAAGAAGTCAAAGGCATTGTCGTATCCTTTCAGCGTCGCAGAGAGGAGTTATATTTTGGCTTGCGAAATTCAGATTCAGGAAGAACACTTTGTATCCTTCCGCATCGCGGAGAGGGAGTTCCAATTTAATTCAGCGAGGCGAGTTTCAAGCAGAACACTCCGTATCCCTCCCTTTGTACCCAAATTTGGTCGTTTCGACTTTTAGTATAAATTGGTCATTATTTTATTTTATTTTATTAAACTTCTTCTTTTTCTGGGTTTTAAAGAACGGTGACTTGGGAGTACGTTTTCATAAGTTTTAGGGTTATTTCTTAAACTATTTTCCTTTCGATCTCTTTATGATTCTGAAACATTGCTTGATCGTATCTTGGATTATGAGTAGCTAAATATCCTAATTCTAGGGTTGTGGCTACAGGATGATTGTAATCTATTAAGTTTTTATTGGGTTAATGTTAATTATCATATGAATATTTCTTTTGTTCTTGCTTTCAGTATTTCATGACTGATCACCATTGAAATAAATATATGTCCAAATTGAACTCGAGAGAGGAATAAGAGGATAGAACGTGGGACATAAGTAACATGATTAATTCTAAATAATTAGGGTTAATTTGTATCTAGTATAGGGATATACCTAGAAACCATTCTTGGGTCTCCATACAGGAAGAAATCATAATGCTTGATACTTAATCCATTCTATCCCCACACATCGATGTAGTTAGGGTGTTATTTATCGTAGGCGATTAGAGATTGAGAGACCATGATCATACATTTAACCCTGTGATTCATTGATTCAATAGTTGATAATTACCCAATAAATAATATTGTTGCATGAATCCTGATAGAAGCTGCAACCCTGGACTTTACACAAATTATTGTTTTAAACCATTGAACTTGAATCACATTTGTTGCATTTTGTTACAATCTTAGAAGTAGAAACTAAATCACTTTTGAAATCTTGAATATACTTGTGTTTAGCTGAAAGTTAGAGAATTAAGTGACTCAAGTATAAGTCCTTGTGGGTATGATACCCAGCTCTTAAAAAGAGCCACTTTAATACTTGAAAGACCACGTGGACTAGCGTGTGCGGTTTGAATGCAACAAATTTTTGGCGCCGCGGCCGGGGACTTTAGAATTAGAAACTTTATGATATTTGATGTTAAAAAGCAAGTGTTGATAACTTGATCTTAGCATTGTGTTGTTGTAGGTTGTATTGGAATGATCGAGGATTAGTATCGTCTCTAGCGGAATCAGAAAGATTCTTACATTTCCGGAGAAGGCTAAGACGACTTACTTATCCGGTCCCTCTTGCTGCTAGTGAACCAACATCTCTAGCAAAAAGAGTTGTGGAAGAAGAACCTGTAACAATAGCTGAGTTGAGAGTAATAGACGTGGCCATCCTACGTCCTACCAATGTGACATCATGCATTTAGAAACCTGAAGGTGGTGAAAGGTTTGAATTGAAGCAGTGTATGGTGCAACTATTGCACACTAATGGATAGTTCACTGGTCTGCCGCACGAGGATCCAACAATTCACATTCAGAATTTCCTCGAGATCAATGGTACATACACTTCAGCTGGAGTGAATGTGGACCATGTGAGACTCACATTATTCCCCTTTTTTTCTGTTTAGGGAAGCTAAAAGATGGTTAAGCTCAGAGCCCGCAAAATCAATCACCACTTGGAATGATCTAGCACATAAATTCCTAATTCGATTTGTTCCATCTGGAAAATAGCTAAGTTGAGGAGTGACATCTTGAGCATTGGCAAAAAGTGGGAGAGAACTTGTACCAAGTCTAGGATAGGTTTAAATCGATGCTGATGAGCTACCCTCATCATCATAAATCTAATGAGGTGTTGTTCCATACTTTCATTGAAGGATTGGATCATAACACCAAGATTCTCTTGATTCAGCTGTAGGTGGTCAGGCTTTGGAGAAGACATATGCTGAACTTTTCACCTTGATGAACAAGATCTCTTAGAGAAATCCTAATAGAACGGAGGAGGAATGAAACCTGTGATTGAGAGAATCGCAGGTATGTTAGATGTATATTATGTGACTGCCATGACTGCACAGATTGTTGTTATGCAGAATATGATGAACACCCACTTCAACAATCTAGCATTGGGTCAACATCCCGCACAGGTAAATGAAGTTCAACATTCACCATCTTGGTGTGAGATCTGTGGTGGTGGTAACCATACCGTAGAGGTATGTGGTGCAAACCCAAACTTTGTTAATTTTATAGGTAATGCCTAGCGAGGAGGAGGACAATAGAATTATGGGAACTCTTATAACCCAAGTTAGCACAACCACTCGAACTTTTCTTGGGGTGGAAATCAAAATCAGGGTCAAGGCTAGAATTAGTATAGACCCCAAGGAAATACACAGGGGTTCCAGCCACATGCCCAAAGGGAACAGCCGAATAAGCAATCCGAAAAGATGAGTGTGGAGGAGATGTTGAAAAAGATCATGGCTGATCAAGCCCAGTTAGCCGCTGATGTAAGAAATAATCAATTGGCTACACAAAATCTAGATAAGCAATTCGGGCAGCTGGCTAGTGCCCATAACTCACGACCTCAAGGAGGTTTGTATGGTAACACTGACCCAAATTCCAAACAAGTAAATACAGTAGGTACTCGCAATAGTTTACAATTGGTGGAGCTAGGAGTTAGCTCCTACGAAATGAAACACTGATGTTGTGAGTAAAGAGAGTGAACCCAAGGAGCGCGAAAGTGTTCAAAAGAAAAAAGAGTGCAAACAATTGTGAGACCACCTCCTCTATTCCCTCAAAAGAGGAGGATGAATATTTTGGTAAGTTCCTCTCTCTTTTGACACAAGTTCACATTAACTTGCCACTGATAGATGTTTTGCATGGTTTACCCAGGCACGCGAAGTATGTGAAAGAGATCGTGGCGTATAAAAGTAGTCTGACACAGTATTGGGCCATTGCACTTACTGAAGAGAGCAACTCCAGAATCCAAAACAAGTTGCCCACTAAACTGAAAGATTTGGATAGATATACGGTTCAGATCATGATAGGGCAAATAATTAATGCACGAGGATTGTTTCATCTAGGAGCTAGCATAAATTTGATGCCGACTTCTTTGTACAAAAAGTTGGGGTTGGATAGTCCTAAACCTACTACGATTATCTTGCAGTTGGCTGATAGATCTGTAGCCAGGACTGAGGGTTTTATGGAGGATGTGTTAGTGCAAGCGGGATTATTAATTTTCCAGTAGATTTTGTTGTGCTGATTTTGAGACTGTTCATGATCCTTAGGTCCCTTTCATTTTAATGATGGTTTTTTTGTGGACATAATGTTTCATATTTAATCCATTCACTATATTGTATGTTTATTCATTCCCTTCTTCTGAAAAGAAATAATTTGATATTTTTGTCTATAACCTGAATTCATCAAGATTGATGCTTCTCAAGGGGCTTAGAAAAATATAAGTACATATTCTATTCAAAATTTGAAGACAAAAAGTAAAGTTGAAAATCTTTATCAATTACTCCATCTATTTCAATATAACTCAATTGTTGAGGCAATGCACGTTTATTAGGCAAAAAAGTTTACGACATAAATTGAATACTCTCTCTGTCCGAATTTATATGACTTATTTTCCTTTATAGTCAGTCTCCATAAGAATGACATATTTGTTTATTAAGTAACAATTTAACTTTAAAATGTCAATTTTACCCTTAGTTAAATGATATATAGTTATACAAGTTTCTATCATTCATTTTTTACCATAACTTTTAAAAGTCTTCCTTGAAAAAAGGACAAACCTATCCTCAAACTATTATAAGTGGTATATAGATACCCTCCTTCATACTTTTGAGACATCGGTGCCCATATCATCCGAAAACTAAAGCATATATACCATTTATACTAACAGACATACACATGTCATAGATTAAATATCGGATCGATGAATAAGATTGTACCATATATCCTTATTTAGTCTTCCTTAGAATGAAGGGCATATATGCTCTAGTTTTTGAACGGCAAGGACACCAATGTCCCAAAAGTATGACGAAGGATATTTGTATACCATTTACAATAGTTTGAGGGTATATTTTATCATTTTTCTTTTTTTTTCTTCTTTTAACTAGGGGACGGAGGGAATGCCATTTTTTATTTTCGCATTTTTAGTTATTGTCATACTATTCTTGAAAATATGAATACTACAAAGTAAGATCATAAATATGAATAATTAACTAGCTAGAAATTATCGTAAAATGAGAGGGAAAAATGGAAAAATAATCTCAACAACTGTTTTTAACCTTGAACAATTCACTTATTTTGAACTATAGATTACTTATTTTAAAATGAACGGTATATTTTGGGATCACTTATTTTTCTTTCACGAAGATTAAAATTGAATCGCGTGAAAAATCTTAATAGCTTAATTAATTGACTATTTGAATAAAATAACCCATTTGTTAATTGACTAGAGTTAATAGTTCAATTTGTTAAAGTGAGAGTGCATGAGTTCCAAAACGATTCAATAGATTGAGAGAAACTGAGTCAATTCCCTAAATGATCACCCAAGTTTAGGAAATTGCCTTGAAATCGGAGGCGGATCTAGGATTTAGAGTCAGTGGATGCCAAACAGAGACGGACCCACATGATTTGATAAAGGTACACGTGCATCCGTTAACTTTTAAAAAAAATCACGTGTATATATGTATATCTATCGAGAGAAACTGAAATAAAGTATGATATATTCAATTGTGCCGCATATGAGGCGTAGGGGTGCCCTTGTTTAGTTATACAAGCTAGAGGAACCACTCGTGAGAATACGATTCAGTCTTATTTCATTATTTTTGTTTTAAGTTTAGCTTATAAATCATATTCGATCCATTAGTTACCAACCAAATACTACATTATTCGTTAATTGTGGTAAAAGTTTCGTTAACTACCTAAATTAAGATAGTATTGGTGCATCAAAATCTCCAAATTTTGAATTCTTCTCTAATACTCAGTAGACTCATCGATTAAATTGATTTTAGATTCAGATAGAATTATTTGTCTTGTGGCTGAACGGAATTTGACGACGGACGGAAGGCTGAAGCTTTAATTAATGACAATTTGTTGTTGTTCAAAAGTTTTAAGGAGATTTCAAAGGTGAAGAGATTTTTTTAAATATATTTAATCATATAAAAAAATTGAAAGAGTTAAATTAAATTAGTTGAAAAACAATTATTGATTAATACTTAATTATAAGTTGATAAGTAAAAAGGATAGAAAAAGAGAATGTCTGTGGTAGTTTATAGGAGAAACTCTGCACAAAACATTGCTAGCTGGAATTGATCTCGCGACCTAGGCCTTGCAAAGTAGACGCTTTGCCACTGCGGTAAAGAATACTTTAGTTCTATGGTGGCATGATTATTATTTATACAAATGTTGTATATAAATACTAATATACATGTAGAGTTTCCGTTGAAGCTCGTGGGTGGCGTGGCACCCCCACGAGCCTAAATAGATCTGCCACTGCTTGAAATATCATTTATGTTTTATTTAGGACCAAAATATCACTCAACTATCACTATTTTTTCCTCCAAATATATTTGACTCTACAAAAGTCTCACTCTCTCCTAGTTGACATGACATGTCATTAGAGTCATTTTTAAATAATAAACTAATTTGATTGATTAAACCCATCGACAACATCGGAAAAAAATAATGTTGATGATGATATTGTACCTTTGGAACAAGATGCGCGTAAGGAAACACTTATCGCATCTAGGAGTCTTCATAATTTTATGATGCAGTTCGAAAAGACAACACTAGAGCTCTTGGATGCAATAAGAATAGTTAGAGATGAGCTTCAACTATATTTAAATTTTAAGAAAAACCAAAACACAATATTATCATATTTCACTAAATTGTCTTAGATATATTTGTACTTTAAAGAATTATTAATTTATGATACTAATGGGACCATATATTTATATAGGGGTCTTCTGGAATATATTGTATCTTATTATCTTATCGAAATTGGTGATTTTTTCATTGGCCCAAGTCCGGACCCGAGGAAAATATTATTTTAGATAAATTATTAATTTATCGAGTATTAATTTATAAAGATTTTAATGTATAGTGATAAATAAAAATTATTTTCTAATATAAATATTATTCACTTTCTATTTTCCTTTCAGAAAAAGATATTGTAGGTATGAATTTCAAATTGCCCAATAATTATTCTTTAATAGTTAATTGACCTTTAAAATAGTTGATTCATTATATAATATACGATTAATTGATGCAAGTTGACATTCAGGAGTGATTTATATATCAATATTTTTCTTAATATATATGTTTATAAGTATTCAAAATTGATGACATTGTAGTATGTTTCCAGAAAAAACTATTCTCATAGCATAATAAAATCAAAAATTAATTATGATAAAAGATTCTTAAGCATGAAAATTTCTTTAATAAACTAATATATATTTTTTAGAAAATAATAAGATCATTATTTTAGATAAATGAGTCTGATAAATTAAATAAGTCTATTCTTACAAAAGATGCATGTTTCATTGACATGACATGTCAACTAGGAGAGAGTCAAACTTTTAAAGTGTTAAGTATATTTGGAGGAAAATAATGATAGTTAAGTAATATTTTGATCCTACATTAAATATAAATAACATTTTAAGGCAATTCGCTAAACTTTGATGACCATTTAGAGAATTCACTCACAAAAACGTAGAGTAAAAGACATGTACAATTAATTGAGTTTACTAAAACTAGATCGAGGAACATTTGTGGTAAGAAAGGGCTTGTTATTTATTTCAGCTTTGGCGATCAATGTGGAATAACCTGTGAATTACAATTTTATTATACTACAGTTATGCATTTTGGGAACTAGTTATCCAAAGATTAATTATCCTGGTAAATAACTTATCTCACCCTGCATAAGAGATAATTTATCCCATCAACATAGTATTAATGGTGAGTTAAGTTATTTCAAACATGTCAAAGAAACAAGACAACAAAATTTTATCCTAAGATTATTTTTTTATTCCAAGACTATATTCTTACCCCTCACACGAAACGACAAAACAGTTCTTTTTCAACTCCCTCCAATTTTGAGGGATTATATAACTGAGTCAAATTAATGATAATAATAATTAGCAGATCGGAGTGTAATCAAACATGGAAATAATGTAATTGATGGTGTATTGAAATATACAAACTTACATAAAGTTTCATTCCAGAATGACAAACAAAAGGAATTTTCCCTACTAATTTATTTGGTGTTGCATACAAAAATAAAATAGCATGAAGATATTATATGCTTTCAAATGTGTCTTCTTACATCTCACTTATGAGTGAAGAAGCAGTGCTATTAGTAATGTCCCAAACTCTCTCAGACACCCCAAAGTTTAGGTTGTATTTTGGCTGCTTGTTTGGTGAAAACAATCCAAAATGTTTCTCAAGCTCTGGATTCTTGTTATTCTCATCAAACATCGCGAATATATAAGTCTCTATAGGTCCAGGCTTTCTCGGACTACCTTCTTTAGCATGTTGAATTAAGTTCCTCAAGTATGTTTGTGCATTGTCCTGTGTTGCACCAAATGCACCAGCAGATGGCCATCCACTCTCTGACACAACAATCCCAACAGATCCTCCTCCGGTTCGATCCATCGCAGCATAAACAGAATCCAACATAGCATCAAATAAGTTACTATATTGACGCGAACCATCTTGTACCACTACATTAGGTGCTGTAAAAAGAGCATACGGAAGTGAAATCTGTCCTGGATTACCAGAATAACTAAAATAAGGATAAATGTTAACGAGCAAAGGTGCACGTGTATCCCTCAAAAACCCAACAATCGGATCAGTAAACCATCTAACATCGTTCCTAAATGAACCCTGTGATGGTGGATAAGAGTTCCCAATCAACGTCATGTCCACTGACGTTGAGACCTTAATGTCATTTCCCAAACCAGCTTCACCGATTGCTTTATAAATGTTAACCAAAGCAGGAACTTGAAATGGGGCAAGATTCGAAGTGCCAGTAACAGGGCTGATTTCATTTCCAACAGCTATATACTTAATTTTAACATCAGGCCAGAAATCTCTAACGTTCTTCTGTACCCACCATCTCGCGTGTTCCATCCCAGAAGAAATGTGTTTCACATCTACATTTGGAAGTCCTAATATCACTTCAATGTTTGATCCTCTTAGCGCATTCAAAGCTCCATGATTTGGATCATAAAGCCTCAGTCTTCTAATGTTTCTCGACTTGTAGAGCTGTATAACTTCAGAATGTGATGGCAAGTTTTTCCCCATCATTCCATAACAAACACCTATTTGAGCCTCTGTTCAATAACAAGCAGAAATGGGGACTTAAAAAATTTAAAGAAAGACATGCTAGGGCAGATGTAATATATACATGTATTTAATTACTGGTTCCTCCGAATCTAATAGCTTTAGCTCAAAATTGTATACGTCTCAAAAGTTCACTAAATAAATACTCTCTCCATTTAAAAAAGGTAGTTTGATTTGGAACGGAGTTGTGGTCCAAAATTAAAGTTATGTCAAATGTACCAAAATATCTTTAATCTTGTGTTCTTAAATATATCATGTGGAAAGTTAAAGTTAAAGTGTTGTCAAATAAAGAAAGGGGTCATTTTTTTTTGAAACAAGCTAAAAAGAAAATAGGAACATTCTTTTTGAAACGGAGAAAATATATAAATATTGAATTTTGAATTTGGTTTAAATTAAAAATTAGAAAAGTTTTTGAGTGCTAAAACCGAAAAATATCAAGTAACTTTGGGTAAAATGAATATAGTCATGCAAGTTAGTGTGGGAAAAGATACACAATCAAGAGTATATGAAAAAAAAAAACTATCAATAATATTATTTTTGAGTTGGAAATTCAAAATGTTTCAAGTAGAAACCTGTTATGTGAATGTTGGTGGCGACAAGTAATCCTAGAAGCACAATAATAGCTATTTGTGAGGTAGCCATGATATTTGATGACAAATATTGTTGTTGGTACAAGCTAAGATGGATTAAGAGCTATTTATAACTAAGTCTTAATTAGTGTAATAAAATTAAGAGCCGCCAGGTGTATGTTCACATGTCCATCAGCGAACTTGATCATTTTCTAAATAAAAAGGATAGAAGTCCAAATGCAGCCCCAAATTGATAAAACTTAACACATATTTAGTTAGGTCTTCTTTTATTTTTATATGATAAATTTTATTATAATGGCGGCTTGCAGCTATCAAGATTGACTATTTAGTTTATACTTACAGTGATATTTTTGGATGTCTTTGAACCTACTAAAACACCTACTTGCCCTAGATCAGAATTATAAAGGAAGTTTTTTTCAAAAAGAAATGGTTTAACTTTCAAATGAGTAAATTATAATTTAGTCCATTTACAATGTCGTAAAGCCCGCCTCCCTCCCAACCCCCCACCCCCAACCCCCAC
>NC_028637.1:79512039-79540807 GCF_001406875.1 Solanum pennellii | reverse complement strand
CCCCACCCCCAACCCCCACCCCACACACACCAAAAAAAAAAAAAACTTAAAGTCTGACACTCTGTGTTCATGTTTATTTAATAAACTAGTTGTTGAAAATGTACCTGGCATATTTTTCTAAAAATATTCAACATAAATTTTACACCATAAAATAAATAAGGGTAAGAATTGTTATAAAATCTAAGCTCAGAATAATATAAGTATAAAGAAAGAAGATAAGAGAAATAGATGTAGGAGAACACTTTCTTCTTATGCAAGTGTGTTTTACAAAAGGTGAATGATATCTCTATTTATCGAGTAGAAATATCACCCCAAAGGCCACCATGATAAATGCTCAATTAGTAAATACATAGTTATCCACCAAGGTTCATATCACCTCGGAATTATACATACATGAATTCATCATAATTCTTAAAGTAATCAAATGGACAATTCATAATTCAATGGATTTATAACATTCCCCCTTAGATGTTCATAGATAATGTGTCTCGTTAAGACCTCACAAGAAAAAATCCAGTGGAAAAAAATTCTAGTGAAGGAAATGTTAGGACTGGAAATAAGCAGGTGTGAACGCGGAAGCTAGCAATGCAAACCTCGAAAGATCACGAGTAAGAAGACAACGAGAAATATACCAAAAGACACAAAGATTTAACGTGGTTCGGTCAATCGACCTACGTCCACAAAAGAGATGAGCAATCCACTATAAATATGAGAGTACAAATACAGAGGGAAACAACCTCAACCAAATTCACTCAGAATACATGGGAGGTTCACACAAGTGATAATGTATCAGCTTGTAACCCACAATTTCTCCCCCTAACCAAAACTCTCAAAGCCCTTAAGACTATATTGTGAATGCTGATTAAGTTAGAAGGAACATGTCTCTATTTATAGAGTCCTAAACCTTTTCCTACAAGAAAAGGATTAGTCAATCCAAAACCTTTTCCTAAAAGGAAAACCTATTTATGGTAAGAAATTTAGGGCAAATAAAAGCCAACAAATCTCCCCCTTGGCCTGAATTTCTGACAAAATAAATTTGTCCACCTTTTTCACCTAATCTTCAACAACTTGCTTCTCCTTTCCATAATCTCCTTTGTAAAATTTATGTCTCAACGCAGAGAACATCTTTGAAACAATTTCTCCAACAAAATCTTCATTACTGTCAAAAAGGTTGCGGCTAGAACTACACCCGTCAAGATGAACACCTCTTTCTAACCTGGTTCAATCATCGATTATCGAACCACTAAACCTGACTCCATCATTGAATCTGGCTCTGATACCACTTGTTAGGACCGGAAATGAGCAGGTGTGAACGCGGAAGCTAGCAATGCAAACCTCGAAAGATCACGAGTAAGAAGACAACGAGAAATATACAAAAAGACACAAAGATTTAACGTGGTTCGGTCAATCGACCTACGTCCACAAAGGAGATGAGCAATCTACTATAAATATGAGAGTACAAATACAGAGGGAAACAACCTCAACCAAATTCACTCAGAATACATGGGAGGTTCACACAAGTGATAACGTATCAGCTTGTGACCCACAATTTCTCCCCCTAACCAAAACTCTCAAAGCCCTTAAGACTACATTGTGAATGCTGATTAAGTTAGAAGGAACATGTCTCTATTTATAGAGTCCTAAACCTTTTCCTACAAGAAAAGGATTAGTCAATCCAAAACCTTTTCCTAAAAGGAAAACCTATTTATGGTAAGAAATTTAGGGCAAATAAAACCCAACAGGAAAAAGAGTACACATATCTTTTGATACGCATTATTTGTTGCCTCATTAAAAACCTTGCCAGGAAAACCCAGTGGGACAAAACCTCGGTCAAGGAAAAAAAAGTGCAACGCGTATTGTACTCCCCCTGATTAAAACATCACTTAATTTCTTTCAATGATGTCTCCAATCTTCGTACATTGTGGTTGATATATTCTTTATCAAAGAAAACCCACACATTTCCTGAATATAGTGTATCATTTATCTCAACCAGACGAACTTTCGACTTGCTTTATGGAGGGCTTTTATTTCTGCATAGCAACATTTGCTTCATTGATCGCCAGGATATTATTGTGCCTCCACATGCAAACACAAAGCGTGCTTGAGATAGAAATTTATGCGGATCAGATAAATATTCTTCATCTGCACAATCAATCAATTTTGTCTTGGAATTCTCGGAATATAATAAACTCATAACTATGGTCCTTCGAGGATATTTAATCATGTGTTCAAAATCATTTTAATGTCCTTTTATCAGGGAGAAACTGAATCTTGCCAGTAAATTTACTGCAAAACAAGTATCTGGTCAAATATTGTTATTAAGATGCACTAGTGCCCTGATTGAACCAAAATATGGAGTTTCATCACCAAGAAGCTCTTCATCCTTCTTTTGAGATCAAATTGAATCATCATTTATGTCAAGTGATCTCATAATCATTGGGGTACTCAATGAATGTGATTTTTTCATATAAATTTTTCAGTGTTGTGCACTTTAGACAAATATTTCATTTGACAAATTATCAATCTGTAGGTCAAGACAAAATTTTGTCTTACCAAAACATTTTCATAAAAATACAAGGACAATTAGGGTTATTCTTTTGTACCCTTTTCTTCCTTGACTATTTCAATCCATTTAAGGATTCTTGAAGCTTTATTGAAAAAATTTCTTTCAAACTTTTATATGCTTCAGACACCTTGATTGCTTCAATGATTTTCATATAACCTTCATTGTCTAGCTACATGACAATTATTCATTATATGCATTCAAGTTTTTCATATGTTGTCAAATCAAAACAAACCTTATTGCATCCACCATAGGAGAATGCATCTTCAATAATGTCAGGGAATTTTGTGACAAACCGCCCCAAGGCACAAGTTGTACTTGATATTTTACGATTATACCATCGCATAATAATTTATTGTACCCCACTGACATTATACCTTGATTTATGGACTATCTGTCCAAAACGTCACTTTTGTATGTGAAGCAATATACTTGAAACACGCATCTTATTTGGCTAACCTTTTATCTGTCCACATTATATGACAGACTTGAATTCAAGATCCTCGTTATAATTTATATTATTGAGCTCTACCTCATATCAAAAATGTCGTCGACGGTTATTTGATATCGATTTCAATATGACATAACTTATCGAGATCTCTTCATTTTTCATCATTTTTCAGGTACCTTAACCTTTTCCGAGGTTTTATGAAGTGTTATGTCAATGTGTTATTTTATACCACTTGCCTCATTATCATGATCATATTGATCATTTGCTCCCCTCCTTCTTCAAGGAATTTTATATTTGGAATCAATTGGTCTATTACGCTTCGGCGTATCATAGACTCTGTCCTTCAAGGACTTCACATTGGAGCATTTGCAGCTGAATTATATCATAGAGTCAGTACATTTATTTGGCAACTGATTTGCAACATTATACAAATGAATTATCCCTTGAACTTTAAGTTTACATATATATTTAACGAGGATATAGATTATTCATAATTAAGCTCACACATAATTTTCAGCTGTCAAAATCATCTCTCCCCCTAATGTTAGAAAATCTAACATTCATCCAGACCTTATTTGGGAATTCATCTTTGTGCGTCGTGGAGCAATTAAAATCATAATCGCACATTCAACATTTCAAAGATGAAAATTATATGGTTCCTGATCCTGAACCAATTTTAATGGGAAAACCTTGTTGTCTTGATGCATACATGTGTTGCTACATGTTAAATAATTTTATCTCATACCAAATTTTATATGGGAGTTTTGTTCTCATAACCATGATTTAGCTATAATTGGAGGCATAATTTCTAAATCAACCAGCATTATCAATATAATTTCATAATTTGAAATTGTGCTCTTAATTTAATTTGAGCAAACAACCTTACAAATACCAATTGTAAGTTGACAACAAAGCACATGTCATCATGCATAGATGCATCTATCATATAGTTGCAAATGATTCACATGGCAGGTGTATGAGCCCATATTCACCTTTTCATATGTTCCAAAAACTTCAGGGGATTACAATCCTAACCTTAGCTGGTATAAGAAAATAAGCAACACAAAAGAATTCTTGAAGAATCTTTTATTTCTTCATCATATAAGCCACATAAATTCTCAATTATATTTGCATCACATCCAAACCATGATGGTCAACTGGTCATGCCAATTGATATTTATTTCAGTACATGTATAATTTACTTTTACATGTGACTTCATCAGCATGTTCATGTCTGTCTACAACAAACAAGAGGAGAAGTGGGCTAATCTTTTACATAAATACTTATAACCCTCTTCGGTTGTAGTAATATGAAGATAATAAATCTTTTCATAATTTATAGTCTCAATATTTCTTTTCAATTCATCCGAAACTTAAAAAGTTTCTTTTGAGACTTACTACAATCGTACCCAAATATTATTTCTCTGACAATATCACAACTCATTAGAGCTTGCCATTAATTTTGTGTTCTTTCACATATTGCATGACACCATCCCTATGGTGAGCATCTCCTTCAAGGAGGAAATTATATTACTATTGTCATGGTCAAAATCATTACGAGCAAGACTATTTCTTGCTTTACTTTTGTTGTACCATAGGTACACAACCAATGACAAATTTGTATTGCCACACTATAATGACCACAACCCTTATAGGCAAGAACTATTTCTTTCTTTTGCCCTTTCGGTAGTTCACAATAAACATACCATAGTGACGTTTAAACGTACAATATGATTAGCCATTTTTGTCAAATAAAATTTATTTCCTCTCAAACCTCCCGTAGAAGTGAGTTTTGACATATATCATTTTTTTAAACCTCCCATAGAGGTGAGTTGTGGCATAAATCAGCCCATAATGATTTTATCACATCTTGACCCATTCTCTTATAGAATGGTCGAACATTCACGACATTCATCACAAGTTACATTCTCTTCAAGGAATGGACTAATCATTTATATGTACTTCATAAATTTGCATTATAAGTACATTGTCATGGTTTTAAAATTCATCATATTTTCATGACACACCTCAACATCACTTTGAAAGATCAAGTGTACCATCACTTTATCTTCTTGTCTCATGATAGAGGATTTATAAAGTTGTCAAATAATTGGGTTGACAACATTCACAAGTCTAATGACCTTTCATACCATTTTGATAATAAAATTGTATTCACATTTTGAAGGACTATTTGAAGAACCCATGGTGTTCTTCCTTTTATAATTGCCACAATTATGACTATTATAATCTCGTACCTTCACGCCCTTTTTTCATACATTCAGTCACTTGTCATCTTTCAGACTTATTATTTACTGCTACCACATTCATATGTAGAATGGAGCAGTTGGGCGGATTTCAAAATTATCATGTTTAGCTACCACATTCGCTTTAGGGAATGGAGCAAATTTAATGAGACGAATTTCATTTCATCAAAGATATATTATTTTTCCTTAGTTATCATTTTATCATTACTATGGTGCATTGACTCAAACTCAATGTCATACCCATATAAGGCGTGTTAGACCAAATTCTATGGGACTTGAACCCAATCCTTATCATCATGGTGCATCAAAACTCAAATTGATGTTTTACCCCCTTGGTGCAATAGAACTTGAATCTATCGTCTTATCCTCAAATATTTTTCATTATGTGCATTCGGACTTTAACCAGATGTCTTACCCTTTTGGTGCGAAGGGACTTGAATCAATCGTCTTACCCTTCAATCAATGTCATATAAGACAATACCAATAGAACTCAACCATGAGACTTTAAATGAAATCAAGAATTATAGAAGCAAATTTAGTCAAAATAAGGTTGAGAGTTTTCTCACCTTTAGCAATTATAAATATTAACAAGTTCTTCATAATTAACACTTAGAAAATCAACATGAAAATTTACTTTTTTATCCTTCAATTCTTTTCTGAAACGAAGAAATGTTAGTATAATCATAAATCAATGTATAAAATTATCAAAGTAAAACAAATCAATATGTTTTACGTTTTCATATAATACATATATACTAAAATAAATTATTAGTATAGGAGAAACTTTTGAAAATATAAATATGTAACAAGAAAAAATAAATAAAACATGTTCCTGCTCACAAGTTTTTCAACTATAACACTTTTGCGAAGTGCTACAACCTTTATAGCATACTCGTGCTGATAACGTGTTATAAAATCTAAGCTCAGAATAATATAAGTATAAAGAAAGAAGATAAGAGAAATAGATGTAGGAGAAGACTTTCTTCTTATTCAAGTGTGTTCTACAAAAGGTGAATGATATCTCTATTTATAGAATAGAGATATCACCCCAAAGGCCACCATGATAAATGTCCAATTAGTAGATACATAGTTATTCACCAAGGTTCATATCACCTTGGAATTATACATATATGAATTCATCATAATTCTTAAAATAATCAAATGGACAATCCATAATTCAATGAATTTATAACAAAAATAAATTAATAAATAATTAAATATTTTTAGCAATATCAAGGAAAATGACCCTAACCTTCATTTGTACACACAGCTTCTATCCAGTACATCATTAAAAAAGTAGGGGCTAAAATAGTAATGGAAGAGATCTTTTGTCAAGAATATATATATATATATATATATATATATATTACTAGAAGTGGGAAGCTCTAAAATGCAAAGTTAAATTATCATTTTACTTCTATATTCTATCATAATATTATAAAATATTTAATTAATTAAACATTAAGTATTTAATAAGATTATATTACACTAAATACTAAAAATGAGAAGGTATTAAATTAATATAATTCATTCTTGTAAAAATAATGCATTAATACATTAAGTCATTCTTGTAAAAATAATGCATTAATTCTATTAGTTACTCTCAAATGGTTAAGAATTTCAAAGGTTCCTTTGTACAGTTCAATAATATGGACTAGATTCAAATGCATGCATAATGTATTCTTTCAAAATCAATACATTGATTTCCTTAATTAATTTGAAAAAATGGATAAATAATTTTAGAAGTTACTTTCATGTATAATTATATATCAAAAAATATGCTGCAGTATAAAATATAATGTATTTGAACCATCATTTCCTAAAGCTATTTAGAAGCTAACGTATAATGGGTTACTCAAAAGTTAAAGGAAAAATGCAAGCCTACTGATTAGAAAATAAATATATTCACTTATATTTATTGTTATTACAAAGTACAGTCTTATCTGAAATTGATATGAGATGATCATTTTTGACCCAATTGTTTCACTAGGGAGTCAGGTAAGGCCGGAGGGTTCATTCAAACACTCTTTGACGGAAAATTACACTATTTATACATACGATTTAAATAGTTTTTTTATGTATATAGTAGATATTGAACCTTCATTTGTTTACTTCTTCATATTTGCACCCCTTTTAGTGAAAATTTTAGTTCTGTCACTGTTTTATTTAATATGTTTTTATCACTATTGATTCTATTATTAATGTTGTAATATCATATTTTATGTGTTCAATTTTCTGCTAGATGACTCATGGTTCATGTTGACTATTTGTTGCAATTTAGTGATTTTTTACACATAAATTTATGCTTAATATTGAAAGTGTCGGAAACCATAATATTGAATCAATCCTTAAGGTCTGGTAAGATGAATAGTTGATTTAATATATTGAGATAAGTTCTAAATTAAGATTGTTACAAAACGAGACAGAGAAACACAAAAAAGGGAAGAATTGATAATTCTATTAATCAATGAATAAAAGAGACTATAACCATATTTATACATAAGAAGTTAAGAAGCAAAAGGAAATAAAATACCTATAATGTCTAAATATATACTTTACCATACTTAATATATTTAAATATATACTCTACCTATATTTAGAATTTCTATACAATATTATCAAATTTTAACATCCCCAAAAATTCAAGATGGTTTAGAAGAAATCAGATTGAGTTTGGCCACTAGAACTTGGAAACGTCTAGGTAGATAAGGCTTGGTAAAAATATCAGCTGGTTGATCCAAGGACCCAATAGAAGTTAATCGAATGGCCAAGATCAATGTGTTGACGAGTAAAATGAAAATCAATCTCAATATGCTTTGTACGCTCATGAAATACATCATTATGAGCAATCTGAATGGCACTACGATTATCACAATAAAGAGTAGTGACAGATTATTGAGAAACACTCATGTCAGCCAATAACTAACGAAGCCACAATATCTCAACAGTAGTATCAGCAAGTGCGCGATATTCTGATTCAGTACTTGATCGACATGCTAAGGTTTGTTTCTTGCTTCTCCAAGATATAAGAGAATCTCCTAGGAAAATACAATAACCAGTAGTAGAACATTTATCAATGGGATCACGTCCCCAATCAGCATCAGCATATGCTTTTGTTTCAAGAGAAGAATTTGCTGAAAAGTGAAGTCCATGGAACATATAACTTTTGACATAACGAAGTATTCGCAGAACAGCAGCATAATGAGTAAAGCGAAGTTCAGTCATGAATTGACTAACTATGTGAACAACATAAACAATATCTGGACGAGTAACTATCTGATAGATAAGACTATCTACAAGTGTCCGATAAAGAGTGACATTAGACAATAACGTACCATCGCTTGGAGAAAACTGCACATTAGGCTCAAGAGGTGTGCTCTCAATTTTATTATTGCTAATCCCTGTTTTTGATAACAAATCAGCAGCATACTTAACTTGAGATAGAGAAATCTCATTATCAGATGTGAGAACTTCGACGCCCAAGAAATAGTTGAGAGACCCCAAATCCTTCATCTCAAAATTAGTATTCAAAAATTCTTTAACCTCTGAAACACCGGCAATATCATCACCAGTAATAGTCATATCATCCACATAAATAATCATAAGAACAATACCTTGTGTTTTTTTCTTGTGTACAAGAAGAGCAGTATCATGTGGGCTAGAAGAGAATCCCAATTTGCTCAATGTTGAACTAACCTTTGCATACCAAGCTCGTGGAGGTTGTTTCAAACCATATAATGCACAAAGAAGACGACATACTTTGTATGGAGGACAATTGTATCCTTTTGGAGGTTTCATATAAACCTCTTCCTCCAAATCTCCATTAAGAAAAGCATTTTTAACATCTATTTGAGAAAGTCCCCACCGTTTAGCTGCTGCAATAGAAAGAAGGGCATGGACAGAGGTAACACGAGATACTGGAGCAAAGGTCTCCTCATAATCAATCGATACTCTTGGGTGAATCCTCGAACAGCTAATTGAGCTTTGTATCTTTCAATAGAGCCATCAGATCGTGTCTTGAACTTAGAAATCCATTTGCAATCAACAAGAGTTTTTTCAGAAGGAGGGTCAACTAAGTCCCAAGTATGAGTTTTTTCAAAGGCTTGTAATTCCTGTCAACAAGGATCACTGATGCCTCTTTGTATGTACTAGGCTCATGTAAATTAAGAATGGTACAATAACATTGATAATCACGAAGATAACTAGGAGGATTTTTCTCGCTTTCTGGACGGATAGATGAAGTGTTATCAAGAAGAAGAGAAAATGAGGGTACCTCTGAATCAACATTCATATCAAGAGTGGAACTATCAATTGGAAATTGATCATGAGAATTGGATGTTGTACTACTTTCATGAACTGGACAATCAGATAAAACTACATCAAGGGAAACAGGTGAATCGTTGGGTGCAATATCTGACTCACTAGATGAACCTGCAATAAGATCACTTTGAAAAATCTCAACAAAAGGATTAGAAAAGAATGTCAGTTCGCTTGATGGAATAGACTCAAACTTTGAAAGTGAGGAAAATTTAAGATGTTCCCAAAACACAAAATGTCAAGAAATACGAATTCGATTTGACACAGGATCCCAACAGTGATAACCTTTATGTTCTATCCCATATCCTAGAAAGAAACAAACTCGAGTATGAGGTTCTAATTTTGTGTGTTCATGTGGTTGAAGAAGAACAAAACAAGCAGAGCCAAATACTTTAAGTAAGTGTAGTCAGGAGCTATCTTGTAAACACGTTCATAAGGAGACATGTTTCCAAGAACAGAAGATGGGAGTCTATTGATAGTAAACATTGCACTAAGAGCTGCTTCACCCCAAAAGCGCTAAGGGCAAGATGAATAAATAAGCATGGCCCAAACATAATCAAGTATATGTCTATGCTTACGTTCAGCTCGTCCATTTTGTTTGGAGGTACCGGGACAAGAAAATTAAAAAAGTGTACCATTTACAGATAAGAAATTCGAAAGTTTGGAATCACGATATTCCATGGCATTGTCACGCCAAAAAACTTTGATAATTTTACCAAATTGAGTTTTAACCATATTGGCAAAACTAATATAGATTTGAGGTAGTTCCGAACGATTTTTCATAAGATATATACACGTGAATTAGAAAAAATCATCGATAAAAATGACAAAGTATCGTGATCCAATCATTCTTGGTACAGGAGAAGGTCCTCAAACATCAGAATGTATTAAATAAAAAGAAAACTTTGAAATAGAAGGATTTTTATTAAAAGGTAAAGCAGGTTGTTTGGCCTGTTTACATGCAATACAATCCAAACTTTTCTCATCAACATTACCTAAAAACCCACTAGAAACTAAAGAACGAAGTTTACTCAAAGAACAATGACAAAAACGTTGATGCCATAATGACAAAGGAACACTAGAAGAAACAACACATAATCGAAACAAGGGAGATGATTGGGGAATATGAAGACTAGTGAGTTCAAACATACGCCTAACTTTATGGCCTTTTCCAATGATTTATCCCGTCTGAAGGTCCTGCACTCGGTAACCACGAGAAGAAAAAATTACATTATATCCCAAATCACATAATTGTCCAACAAAGATAAGATTAAAATTTAAACTTGGAATAAGAAAAGTATCAGGCAAAGAGAGATCTGATGAAGAAATAGATCCTTTATGACTAACATTCATATTAGATCCATCAGCAGTATGAATGGATGATGGGCTAGGAATTGTAGTCTGGTCAAAGAAAATCTTGAAAGAATACGTCATGTGATTACAACATGCTGAATCAAAGTACCAAGATAAATTACCTGAAGGAGTAACTAGAGTTCCTGGATTGTTACTAGTTGGAGAAAGGAGTTGACTAAGGAGAGCTTGAAGGTCAATTGATGAAGTTCCAGAATTATTGGTTACTGTAAGAACTGGATTTAACGACTGATTCAAACTAGATTGATTTTGTTCTGAGGACGAGTAGGACAATTCTCAATCAAGTGATCTTCTTTTTTACAGTACCTGCAAATTGGATGATAATCCATAGATATATGTCCCTTGTTCTTACATTTATTACATTCAATAACTAAGCAGTCGTGTAAGACATGACCAGTTTGACAACAATTGCAACAAAATTTGGCACCAATTCTGTTAGTGGCTGCAAAAACTGAGTTATCTTTTGGTCGCGTAACATCCGAACGAGTTTCTTCAGATTTTAGGCGAGGAAGAGCATCTTCAAGAGTTGGCAAAGGTTGTTGGTTGTGTTGAGGAATTGACAAGTTGTATTGCAGTACATTGAAGAATTTACTACAATTTGTTATTAGTTAGTTATATAACAGATTAGTTTGTTAGTTTCTTTGTTAGTTAGATTTAACAATAAGTAGTTAGTTAAGTTAGTTAATTACAATTAGTGGTTAGTATAAATAAGTCAATTCACATTCTTTGTACATTATCAGAACATATGAATGCTGAAAGGATCACGTTTTCTCTCTGAATATTCTTCTTCTTAACACAATTTTAGTTGTTTTTCCTGCATATTTCCATGGTGAATTCTCAATTCTAACATGGTATCAGAGCTTAGATATTTTCTTGGGATTGAATTTGCTAGAAGTGCAGCAGGTATAGTCATGCACCAGAGGAAATATGCTCTTGATCTTATTTCTGACTTGGGATTATCTGGAGCCAAGCCAGCAAATTCACCACTTGAGCTGCATGAGAAACTTACATCTACTGATCTTGATTGTCTTATTGGTACTAAGGATGATCCTTTACTTACTGATATCAGCTCCTATCAAAGACTTGTTGGTCGATTGTTGTATCTCACTCACACAAGACCTGATATCTCGTTTGCTGTCCAGACATTGAGTCAATTCATGCATTCTCCAAAGTTATCTCATATGGTTGCTGCTACTAGAGTTGTTCGATATCTTAAAAAATCTCCTGGTCTAGGGATTTTTCTTTCTTCAGATTGTGATTCCACTTTAACTGCATTTTGTGATGCTGATTGGGCTTCATGTCCTAATACTCGACGATCAGTTACTGGTTATTTGATCAAATTTAGTTCTTCACCTGTTTCATGGAAGTCAAAAAAACAATCCACTATTTCTCGTAGCTCAGCTGAAGCTGAATATCGCAGCCTTGCATCCACTGTAGCAGAAATTGTCTGGCTTGTAGGCTTATTTAATGCACTGAATGTCAAGGTTCCTCTTCCTGTACCATTACATTGTGATAGCAAATCTGCTATTCAGATAGCTTCTAATCCTGTCTTTCATGAGCGTACAAAGCACATCGATATTGACTGTCATTTCATTCGCGAAAGGATACACACTGGATTGATATCACTTCATCATCTCTGCACTTCAGAGCAACAGGCTGACATTCTTACTAAAGGCTTAGTTTTTTGTCAACATTCTTACAAGCTAGGAATGAAAAATATTTTCATAGCTCCTAGCTTGAGGGGGGGTGTTGAGGAATTGACAAGTTGTATTGCAGTACATTGAAGAATTTACTACAATTTGTTATTAGTTAGTTATATAGCAGATTAGTTTGTTAGTTTCTTTGTTAGTTAGATTTAACAATAAGTAGTTAGTTAAGTTGGTTAATTACAATTAGTGGTTAGTATAAATAAGTCAATTCACATTCTTTGTACATTATCAGACTATATGAATGCTGAAAGGATCACGTTTTCTCTCTGAATATTCTTCTTCTTCTTCTTCTTAACACAATTTTAGTTGTTTTTCCTGCATATTTCCATGGTGAATTCTCAATTCTAACAGGTTGAGCAATGCAGCGCGGGTTGGTTTATAATCATCAGTAAGAGCCATCAAGAATTGAATCAATATTTATCATTGCTGTGGTAAACTAAAAATTCTGCAGCAACATCAGAATTTCTAAGAACGGGTTCAGTCAAGGTTAACCGGATGGATTCCATCTTCGAGAGAAATTTATAGACAGGTTCTCCCTTTTCTTGTTTCAAGCAGCATATCTCCTTCATCAATTGAAAACGATGAGAAAGATCAGAAGTGGTAATCATTGAGAGAGATGAACCCATACCTCTTTTGCGGTGTCGAATTATCCAAATTGGAGGTGAATACTTGGAACAGAAGTATTTCGAAGCCATGTGATGATTTGACGATTTCGGCTATCCCAATTTTCTAAACGATCAATAAAAGTTTTATTTGTTTCAGTCTCAGTTTGCTTTGGACAGATTGAATCACCTGTGACATATCGCCACAACTTTCTCTCTTTCAAATAACTGCGCATTGCCTCACACCAATGACGATAGTTCGATCCATTGAGAACAACGTAAATATGTTGAGAAATATCATTCTTCTCCATGATATTCGCTCAAAAAAAATTAAGTCAACAAACAAAAAAAAATGAAGACAAAACTAAAAGGCGGAAGAGACCCAACAAAGTGATGAAACAGTAACTGCAATCAACAAAATACCACAAGAAAAATAGAATAGTGAATATGGTTTTCGAAAATCCGAGGAGGCTCTGATACCATATTACAAAACGAGACAGAGCAACACAAAAGAACTGAAGTATTGATAATTCTATTCATCAATGAATAAAAGAGACTACAACCATATTTATATATAAGAAGTTAAAAAACAAAAGGAAATAAACTACCTATAATGTCTAAATATATACTTTTTACAATACTTAATATATATAAATGTATACTCTACCCATATTTAGAATGTCTATACAATATTACCAAATTTAAACAAAGATAATTATTTGTATGAATATCCATGTGAATAAACAGGCCTCTTTTAACTTCATTAGCCTAAGAAAAGTAAATAATTATTATTATATTCAAGGCTACTAGTAAGATATAGCTACCTCACATATATATATTACTCCCCAAAGAGAAGGTTTCTCTCTCACTCTGCAACAGAAATTGTTCGATGTTTGTTGTATGGACCTAGACCCAAAACGGACAACATCACTAGTAGACCTGACGTTTTAACCAAGAAAACATGAGCAAAACAAGAGGAACAACCTCATAAAAACAAAATAAAAAGCTATCTTATTGGTGGAACTTCCATGCAGAAAGTGACTTAATTGGGGTTCCCTTCCATTTAATAATTAGAGATTTCCCATCCATTTCTAGACTGCAAAGCCCATGGCATGTAGAATTTTCTGCGAGCAACTTTGCTTGGTACAAGGATGAGTGACTCAGTTCTGCTTCCTCTATACCAAAATTTTTAAATAACATCCTCCAAGATCGAAGCTTCTCATGGCGATGTACCATCTCTTCTCCCTCGGATGTAATTACATTTTCAATAATCCTTCTGTTAAGGGTCCAGCCCATTGATGGGTGGCCCATATATTTTGGGCCTTGTTGACTCCTTCTAGAAGTCTTTGGCAGCTGATGTTAAGGGGCTGGGGTTTTGTTTTGGACGTGCAGAGAGAGAAAGAGAGTGAGAGGAGATAGAAAAAAAACAGATTTTGAGAGAGAGGGTTTGAGAGAAGAGTTGCTGGTTTTTTCTGGACAGCGAGACAAAATTTCAGCTTGCAAGAGATCCGACCATTGGATCGTTCTGAAATTTTCACAGCTGGTTCACAACACATAGCACTACATCTTGACCGTTCAGATCGTCAATCGGAGTTCTTGATCGTCTGTTATTGCAGCTGGCGTAACCTGCGTTTTTTGGTGATATTTCCCAATTTCTCTTCTCTTTTGTGTTGGCTCTTATGTATGTTGTTGTTGGTGGGCTGTGACATCCTTGTAGACTGAGTTGGGTGTTTTTACCCTCAATTTGCATAATAAGAGAAGAAGAAGGGTGGACTCCTTCAAGTCCCGTGGTTTTTATCCTTCATACCGAAGGGGTTTTCCACGTATAAATCTTGTGTGTCACTTGCGTATTTATAATTCATATTTGCTTGTGATTCAATTGATGTGTTGCTGATTTGAGCTTGGTTAATATAGTGGTGAATTTCTTTTGGTAAATTGGTGAAGTATATTTGGTTGATTGTCTTGAAGTCGATCCTTGTAGGTGTTGTATCCTACTTGTGTTGTTTTGTGCCTCCCCCTACATTTGGTATCAGAGCTGAGTGTTAAACCATAGACATGGAGCATGGAAATAACTCTATGGTTAAACTGACATCAACCAATTATTCCATTTGGCGTCCGATGATGGAAGATTTGCTATATTGCAAGGATTTGTTTGATCCAATTGATGTGGATAAAACAAAGAAAGATGACCAGCCCACTAAGCCAGAGAAGATGACAGATAAAGAATGGGAAAAGCTGAAGAGAAAGACCTTGGGGACAATCAGACAGTGGATTGATATTAGCATATTCAATCATGTATCCCAGGAGACTGAGCCGCTTGAGCTATGGAGAAAATTGGAGGGTCTTTATGAGAGGAAGACCGCTCATAACAAGGCCTCGTTGATTAAGAGGCTTGTTAATCTCAAGTTGAAGCCAGGGAAGTCTGTTTCTGAGCATCTTAGCGACTTTCAAGATATTATTAACAAGTTGACTGTTATGAAAATTGTCCTTGATGATGAGTTGCAGGCTTTATTCCTCTTGAGTTCTTTGCCAGACAGTTGGGAAACTTTGGTTGTGTCCATCAGCAACTCAGCTCCAGATGGTACGCTTTCATTGGATGTCATCAAAGAGAGCATGTTCAATGAAGAGCTTAGAAGAAAGGAGATGGGTGTTGATATTTCGCAGGCACTTGTGGTAGAGAATAGAGGAAGAAGCAAGAGTAGAGGTCCCAAAGGGCGTGGCAAGTCAAAGTATAGGTCAAAGTCCAAGGATGGGAGAGAACCTACGATATGCCACTATTGTAGCAAGCCTGGCCACATTCAAAAGTTTTGCTACAAGTTGAAAAGAGACCAGCAAAATAAGAAAAATGACCATCATAAAGAGGGTGATGACAAGAATACAGCTGCTACAACTTCTAGTTCTGATGATCGTGTTTCTTTGATATGTGCTATTGGAGAGTGTTGTCATGTTGATAGTTCTGACACTGAATGGCTTATTGATACAGGAGCTTCCTATCATTGTGTTCCTAATAAGGAGTACTTTATTGACTACCGAGCTGGAGATTTTGGTAGTGTGAAGATGGGGAACCAGAGCTCAGCAAGTATTGTTGGCATTGGAGATATTCGAGTCCAAACCAATGTTGGGTGCTATTTGACGTTGAGAGATGTTCGCCACATTCCAGATTTACGCCTCAATTTATTGTCTGCTAACGTACTTGATGAAGACGGTTACAAGCACACTTTTGGTGAGGGTAAATGGAAATTGTCTAAGGGTTCCTTGACTGTTGCTCGTGGCAAGCTTTGTTGCACATTGTATAAGACACATTTGAAAGTGTGTAGTGGTGAGTTGAATGCTATTGAGGAGAAAACTTCTCCTAACTTATGGCACCGAAGATTGGGGCATGTTAGTGAGAAGGGTATAAAGCTGTTGGCCGGTAAGTCTCTTATTCCTGCTGATGTTACTATTTCACTTGACCCTTGTGATCATTGTTTAGCAGGAAAGCAACACAGAGTTTCTTTTCCGAGGACATCTACAAGAAAGAAAGTGAAGTTAGAGTTGGTTTACTCTGATGTGTGTGGTCCCATAGAGGTGGAATCACTTGGTGGTAACAAATACTTTGTTACTTTTATTGATGATGCTACTCGGAGAACTTGGGTTTATATGATGAAGCACAAAAGTGAGGTGTTCGGTATCTTCCAGAAGTTTCATGCAATGGTTGAAAGGGAGACAGATTGCAAACTGAAGCGTCTTCGAACTGATAATGGAGGTGAATACACTTCAAATGAGTTTAAAGCATATTGCTCAAGATATGGCATTCGACATGAGAGAACAGAACCGGGTACCCCACAACACAATGGCGTTGCCGAGAGGATGAACAGAACCATTATTGAGAAAGTGAGATGCATGCTTAGAATGTCCAATCTTCCTAAGTCATTTTGGGGTGAAACAGTTGGAACTGCTGTATATTTGATAAATAGAGCACCATCAGTTCCTTTGGAGTTTGATATTCCCGAGAGAGTTTGGTTTGGGAAAGACCCCTCTTATTCTCACTTGAGGGTGTTTGGATGCAAGGCTTTTATGCATGTGCCGAAGGAACATAGATTGAAGCTTGATTTCAAGACTTCTCCTTGTGTGTTTGTTGGATATGGTGATGAAGAGTTTGGTTACAGACTTTATGATCCAGCAAAGCAAAAAGTTGTGAGAAGTAGAGATGTTGTCTTTTATGAGCACGAGATGGGTTTTCATCTCTTGGGTGCTGATAAGACTTATTATTCTAATTTCTCTCATGATGTTATTGATATGCCCATGCCTCATGTTTCTGCTTCAGATGATCAATTAACAGGTGATGCTCCAGAGGATGGTCATGAAATTGCTCATGAACATGACCATATTGAAGAGGTACAACCTGATGTTGTTGTACCACAACCTGATGATGAAGCTGTAGATGTTCAACATGGAGAGTCTTCTAATCAGGGGGAGAAATCCAGCCCACAGGTAGAAGAGCCAACACTTAGAAAATCGACCAGAGTTCGTCAACCTTCAAGACTTTATCCAAGTTCAGAATACATCCTAATCACTGATGAGGGGGAGCCTGAAAGCCTTCAAGAGGTCTTGTCACATTCAGACAAAGACCATTGGCTCAAGGCTATGCAAGAGGAGATGGATTCTTTGAAGAAGAATGAAACCTATGACTTGGTGAAGCCTCCAAAAGGGAAGAAAGTCTTGAAGAACAGGTGGTTGTTTAAGAACAAGAAAGTTGACAACAAGCTAGTGAAGCGGAAGGCAAGATTAGTGGTGAAGGGATGCCATCAGAAAAAGGGCATCGACTTCGATGAGATTTTTGCACCGGTGGTGAAGATGACTTCCATTCGTATGATTTTGGGACTAGCTGCCTGTTTGAATCTTGAACTTGAACAACTTGATGTTAAAACTGCTTTCTTACATGGTGATTTGCATGAGGAGATTTACATGGAGCAGCCGGAAGGATTTGAAGTTAAGGGAAAAGAGAATTTTGTCTGCAAGTTGAAAAAGAGTCTCTATGGACTCAAGCAAGCACCAAGGCAATGGTATCACAAGTTTGATTCCTTCATGAATAGTAATGAGTACAAGCGGACTACTGCAGATCCTTGTGTGTATTTTAGAAAATTCTCTGAAGGTAACTTCATTATCCTTTGCTTGTATGTTGATGATATGTTGATTGTGGGACAAGATGTTGAGATGATTTGCAGGTTGAAAGAGGATTTGTCAAAGTCCTTTGATATGAAAGATTTGGGTCCTGCGAAGCAAATTCTTGGTATGGAAATTGCTCGTGATAGAAAAGCTGGTAAGCTTTGGTTGTCACAAGAAAAGTATATTGAACGAGTGCTTGAAAGGTTCAATATGAAGAATGCCAAGCCAGTTAATACACCACTTGCAGCCCATTTCAAGTTGAGCAAGCGTTGTTGTCCTACAACCGATAAAGAAAAGGAAAGTATGTCTCATATTCCTTACTCCTCTGCTGTTGGTTCATTGATGTATGCCATGGTGTGTACAAGACCGGATATAGCACATGCTGTTGGATTGGTTAGCAGATACTTGGCAAATCCGAGCAAGGTTCATTGGGAAGCTGTAAAGTGGATCTTAAGATATTTGCGAGGCACATCAAATCTGAGTTTGTGTTTTGGAGGTGGTGAGCCTATTCTTGAGGGATTTACGGATGCTGACATGGCTGGAGATCTTGATAACCGGAAGTCTACCTCGGGTTACTTGTTCAAATTTGCAGGGGGAGCCATTTCATGGCAATCCAAGCTACAGAAGTGTGTAGCGTTGTCTACAACCGAGGCAGAATATATAGCAGCAGTGGAAGCAAGCAAAGAAATGCTTTGGTTAAAGCGTTTCCTTCAAGAGTTAGGTTTGAAGCAAAGCGAGTATGTTGTGTTTTGTGATAGTCAAAGTGCTATGGACTTGAGCAAAAACAGCATGTACCATGCTCGCACAAAGCATATTGATGTGAGATATCATTGGTTGCGTGTTGTCATTGAAGAGCAACTAATGAAGTTGAAGAAGATTCACACCAACAAGAATGGTGCTGATATGTTGACAAAGGTGGTCCCTCGAAGCAAGCTTGAATTTTGTTCCAAGCTTGCAGGTATGTCTTCTTGATGACCTTTTATGTTTGGTCTCCCCGAACTGGGCTGGAGGGGGAGATTGTTAAGGGTCCAGCCCATTGATGGGTGGCCCATATATTTTGGGCCTTGTTGACTCCTTCTAGAAGTCTTTGGATGCTGATGTTAAGGGGCTGGGGTTTTGTTTTGGACGTGCAGAGAGAGAAAGAGAGAGAGAGGAGATAGAAAAAAAACAGATTTTGAGAGAGAGGGTTTGAGAGAAGAGTTGCTGGTTTTTTCTGGACAGCGAGACAAAATTTCAGCTTGCAAGAGATCCGACCATTGGATCGTTCTGAAATTTTCACAGCTGGTTCACAACACATAGCACTACATCTTGACCGTTCAGATCGTCAATCGGAGTTCTTGATCGTCTGTTATTGCAGCTGGCGTAACCTGCGTTTTTTTTGATGATATTTCCCAATTTCTCTTCTCTTTTGTGTTGGCTCTTATGTATGTTGTTGTTGGTGGGCTGTGACATCCTTGTAGACTGAGTTGGGTGTTTTTACCCTCAATTTGCATAATAAGAGAAGAAGAAGGGTGGACTCCTTCAAGTCCCGTGGTTTTTATCCTTCATACCGAAGGGGTTTTCCACGTATAAATCTTGTGTGTCACTTGCGTATTTATAATTCATATTTGCTTGTGATTCAATTGATGTGTTGCTGATTTGAGCTTGGTTAATATAGTGGTGAATTTCTTTTGGTAAATTGGTGAAGTATATTTGGTTGATTGTCTTGAAGTCGATCCTTGTAGGTGTTGTATCCTACTTGTGTTGTTTTGCGCCTCCCCCTACACCTTCCTATATACACTCCTTGAGCTACTGCTCTATACTGATGGTTCCACCCTATGCAAGTTTCAAGACTATCAAAGATAGCACTGTAGTAAAACAATGCTTCATTGAAATGATCGATGAAAATTGGTGTATTAGTATTTGCCTCTATTTCAGTTACCACCATTACACATGGATCCAAACTTTTGCAAACTTGTATAAGAGATTGCAAGTGATTAGGCCATGCTAACAAGGTCCAAAGACGTGAGTCAGAATAGATTGCCACAACTTCACCAACCTTTGACTCGAATAAATCCTTGTTGATATGTCTCAAGTCAGATACAATTGTTTTGAAGGAAAAAGGTATATGTAAGGTGTCTGCAAAAGATGTCAATCTCTTTCCTACCTCTTGCATTCGAATCAAAGAGGTTCCAACCGCTGTTATCTTGAGATGTTCCGGTGGACATTCTCCATTACCAACCAGAGCTTGCATAAGGATTGTCCATTGTGATCCGGTTTTTATCCCAAAATCAATTAAATGAATCCTCTTGAATGATTTAACACTGTCCAAGATGGCTTGAATTCCAGTAAATTGAGTTACTTTGCGGAAGGGAAGCATTTGTTCAGTCTCAATAACATCGGTTCGTGGATCCATGAGAACATCTTCCATAATATTTGGATTCACTGCATCAATTTTTGCTGCTATAGGTTGTATTCCTGTCCCTTTATTGATCCTATTCTGAAGAGATTCAGCAAAATAATAGACAACTCTTTGAACTGGATTACCTGCTGAAAGAGAAAAGTTGATGCATAAGTTCAACAACTCTCTTGCACAATCTAATTGTCGATTGGCTAGCATTTCAGCTGAAACTAGAAGCAGTAGAACGAGCTCCACTTCCTCTGTAACTTGAGGAGAAAGGCCCAAATCCGCAATTAAAGGACTAAAAATAATGGAATAAGCATCGTGATTCTGTGAGGTATAAAGTTTTAATTGTTCTTTGGCAATCTTCATGATGGTTGTTGTCGATAGAACCAGAGAGTGGTCATCAGAAATGTGACTTGGCATATCTAAATTCATCTCATTCACCTTTCCCTTACTCTTGCACCTCATAATTCCTGGAGGGTGTTTTCTTTATATGGAACTTCAAAATTTTTTGCATCTTTCACTGCTTCAGCATGAATCTCAACTTTGTCAATAGTGTTAATACTTGAGACAGAGAATTTCTCCCTATCATGTCATATTATTCAAGTTAAATCGTTAGTTAGAGGCTGTAACCAGAAGAAAGGACAACTGTCCAAATAGATGTGGTCAAAGAATTGGACCATGACAATATTGAAAATTAACCTTAGGACGGCGATACCTTGGAGGTTTTCTTTTTTAAAAACAGATAATGAAAATGCTCACAGTTGTCCTCTTGGCTGTTGCCATCTTGAAATATAAGGATGTCAGATTCATATAAGACAATGTGTAATCCAAGAACAAGGCTTTCATTCTACAGGAAAAAATTAACTCTTAGAATAGATTTTCTTACGACAGTTTCTTCTGTTCTCTGATTAAAATTCTAATAAGAAGACTCGAATTAAATTTTTGATTATAAACGGAGTGTAGTTACTTTAGGAAAGTCTATATATGGCTCTTTCTAATCTTGAAAAGACGGCTGATTGTGCTCATTTTTTGTCAAAGAAAGGCTAAACAAATGTTGCATCTACATCTTACATGGTAACCTAAACAAACTGTCTTGATCTCCTAGATAACATAGTGAAGGGACAAAAGAAAGAGAGTTGACACAGATAGAGGATGCTTGAGCTTTGAATGGAAGCCCTGGTAAACAGCTGCAGTAACGGCCTTAAGGTAGAGAAATTCCTTGTCGCATAAGTATTGACCCGGACGTGAGGACAAGGGGATCTACAAAACATCCTTGAGACTTCTGGTCTTATGTCCTCCACACAGACCGTGAAGTAAATCATCGCACCTACTGTCCAGCTTATTGGGAGAGAATCCATAAATTCTTTTTTGGGAGCGCAATTCATCCTTCCCAAACGCTTGTAGGTTGTGAGGACGAAACAATAAAATTGTGTTCTTTTTCCATTCTCAGGGCCATATTAAGGCATGAAAGTAAGGTTGTTCAGGAAAGTTGGATTTGCATGTGTATATTTCTCATCTGTCGCATACATAAAAACAAATGTATTACAGTTCCATTCTCTACTACAGCAAGAATGAATGAGCAATTGGCAAATGTACAAGCATCATAAGAGATACATGACCTATATACGATATTGTTGGAGGTCCATAGAGTTGAGCTATAGATCAAGCATGATTGAAAAGCTACAAACGTGATAGGTGATGCAGTACCTACTAAATAAAAAGGAGATTAAGAAGTAGGATCACAAGCTATTTTATCTTCATCTCATGACTGTTTGCTGCATCAGTACACCCTTCTCCATATCAGGGCATCTACTATCATGGTCAAACTTCCATACCGAAACAAAGGTATTCGGGGTTCCTTTCCATTTAATGATAATTCCATTTCCATCCATATCAAGAGAGCAAGAACTGAAGCAAGCAAATCCCAATATATTAAATTTTGTGTCGTATAAGCATGAACTGATTAATTCTGTTTTACTAACATGTCATTTAGCAAATAAGGTCCTCCATTCTCTCAGCCTTGCAAAGTGGAAAAACCTCTGTTCTCGTTCAGATGCGATCACATTATGAATGACTTTTCCTAGAATAACTGTTTCAGTTAGAATGCTGTATCGATTATTTCTCCCCATGCAAGATTTTAAGATATCAAAGATTGTTGCATAGGGAACTGAATAGAAAAATCATGGAATAAATTTTAATAGATGGAGTGAACGAAAGAAATGAGAATTAGATAAAATGTTGTCCTAAGGCAGGCAAAGAAGCAATGAATGCAATATAAATGAAAATAAATAGATAATCCCATTGTTTCAATTTATTTCTCTGATTTTGACTTTACATGAAGTTTGTGAAAGTAAAAAGGACTTCTAAATCTTGTGGTCATAAAGCTGAAATTATAGAGTTACTAAAGAAGGAAAAAAGAACATTCTGTTATTCGAATGGACTAAAAAAAGTAACACAACCAAATTGAAACAGGAGGAGTATAAACTCTTTGATAACCTAGTTTTTCAGGTTACAACAGTTTATGATCAAAAGGTTCTTAAAACAAGATGAGTTATTTCCATTTGATTCTTTACATACATTAATAGTCTCCGTTGCACACCCACCAAGTAGGGGCATCTTTCATTCATGATGAAACTTCCAGGCTGAAGCAAATATAATTGGACTTCCCTTCCATATAATTAGAAGGCCCTTTCCATTCATATCCAGAGTAGAAAACCCATGACCACACCTATCGGCCATTAGATTTTCCTGGTACAAGGATGATTCGCACAATTCTGTTTCTTTGATACCAAACTTTCAAACAGATCTCTCCATACTTCTAGCCTTACATTGCGGAGAGTCCTCTCATCTCCTTCACAAGTGATTATATTTTGAATGATATTCCTCAAAATAAGTCCTTCAAATGTCATTCGGTAATAATTGTCTCGTTCCATGAAAACATCAAAATAATCAAAGAATGCACCATAAAAAAAAGTGCTTCATTAAAACGATCCATAAAAATTGGCGTGTTAGTGTTTGCCTCGGAGTCAATGACAACCATTACACAAGGATTAAGGCTTTTAATTAATCTTACAACAGATTCCAGGTGATTGGGCCATGCTAACATGCCCCCAAGACCATACTTTGAGTAAACTGCCACAACTTCATTAGTATCTAACTCAAAGAGATCTTTACTGAGGTCCTGTATTTCCGACAATACTGCCTTTGAAGGAAAAGGGAAACTTAATGTTTTCAGCAGCAAAAGATGACAATCTCTGTCCTATTTCTTCTAACATCTATTTTGATGTTGCAACAGCGGTTATCTTGAGAAGCTCAAGTGGATAGTCACCTACATTATCAAGAGCTTGCATGAGGACTGCCCAGTGTGAACCAATTTTGACTCCGAAATCGATCAAATGAACCCCCTCTTTGCTGACTTGACATTATCTATGATGCCTTGAATTCCAGCAAATTGCGGTACTTGGAAGAAAGGTGATGATTGATAGCATACAACTGCAATATGCTTCGCATTTTGCAGAACCTTGTCCAAATCAAATGGTTTCTCTTCCCAACCTTCAGGTCTATTAGGTGATAATGTTCCCTTTCTCCTTATCAATTCTCTCTTGAAGAGCTTCACAGAAGTAATACACAACTCTTTGAACAGAAGTACCTGAAGGAGAAGCAGACAAGTTACACAATCTTAATAACTCCATTGCACGGTCATAGTGTCTCTTGGAGAACATTTCAGCAGAGTCTTGAAGTAGAAGAGCAAGCTCAAAATCTTCTAAAGCTTGAGGATACATACCATAATACATGTTAGAAGTAAAGGAACAACTATCCTCTTTCTTGGAGGTCCGCTGAAGTAATTGTGCTCGCCCCATTTCAAATATGCTTACTGTTGATGGTGCATGAGATCCAGAAGTGTTGCTGGATGGGATATCATGGGACTTCTCTCTCATTTTTCCACCACAATAATGCTTCTGCAGAATTGTGCATGATGCTGAAGGAAGACAAGAGCTTTCCTTCTTTTCTTCAGCACAACGAGGCCTTTGCATTTGATTCTTTCCTTTATTTGCAAGACTTGAATCCATGACTTTTTGTATGGTTAAGTCCTTTACTGACTGGATGCTAAAAAGCTTTTCAAGATGCCACGTTCTTCCTTTTGACAAATCTTCAAAGTAAATGGTTTTCTAAATCTATCCTCATTAGAGAATGAAGCTCATATTATTCAGACCATGAAGATTAAAAGTTGTACTATTATATAATCATATATAAGGTACCAAACAAGAAAAAAGGAAAAAGAAATAGATGATAGGACAGCAAAAACAAGGACAAGCTCACTCATTTCATGCCTTATTTGGCAGCAGCCAGCTAGTAGCGAATAAAAGAGTCTACTTCAAATAGATACAGTCCGAAACCACATTGCATCAGCTAATCAAAACTTCTGATTTGCTATACATCTCTATCTGTAAGCAAATACCAACAAAGTCTTAACCAAGAAAAAATTAGCTTTCTTTCATACCAAGAATGTATAACTCAATGTGATGATTAGAGTTATGTGATTCATTGCTGGATATCTCTGAGGTTTATGATTAAAATTTAAAGTCATGTTCCATAAGAATCGAATATTTAATCTATTTCTTTTCCTAAGTTATCTTTTTAATTATAAAAGTTCCGTGGAACTGTTCTTCATCTATAGCCTTGCATAGTTATTTAGACAGAAGCAAAAACTTGTTTTTCTATTTCCTTATCTTTCTTTTCATAAAGAATAGTTAACAAATGGAAATTTCATATAAATAAAAGTTATTCATTATACTTTCTAAGTTGTTAATAAAACTAACTATATAAATTCAAAAACAATTTAAAAAAAGTTTACCATCTTAATCATCATGTGTTTTTTCATTTCTTTTATCTTCAAGAGCCACATATAGTACAAGCCTTATCGCTTGCATAACACGCCCTTGTCTCCTGATTAAAATGTTCAAAGAAGTTTCTCTTTCCAAGGTCAATAGACTTACTAATGTAACAGCCTAATCCGAGCTATTCTTACATAAAGCTTCAACTGCCAACACCAACATTTCTGCCAAGATGATCCTTCATTTCTTCTTACTTGTCTCGCGAATATGAAAGAATTTCTGTATCTTTCCTCACTTAAGATTAAAGTTCATTATATTCGAAGGCCGAAGTTCCATCTAGGAATGACCAAATAAATATTTCATGTAGAAAATGGAAGTCCTCCTCTTTTTTCCATTTCACTGTTGTTTAATCATCAGCAAAAGTTTCTAACCAACAGGGGATTCAGCAAAAATAAGGGCAATTCGGATCTTTTGGTACCTCATTTTCCGACAGACAGCTGGTGGTAGAAGAAAGGCCCTCGGTCCAAACAAGTCTGGTTTATAACAGGAACAAGAAAGTGAAATCTTTCTACCCTGGTAACATAAACAATCCCTTACAATAGCATTGCAGAGTCATGTATCTTATTTACATTGTTTTCGAATAGTACTTAATTTAACTATCAGTTCCAAAGCCACAAGCCCACTTTAAAAAACATGTAACTATGTTCCAAAACAAGGTAATTTCCTTACAGTGAATTGAAAAGAGAAAAATAAAAGAAGAGAAGTTCATAGATATATGTAAAATTAATGACCAAAATGTAACAGACGAATAAATACTTGTGAACAAGATACAACTCTTGCAGACCCACCGAATGCGATCTTTCCAACTTAATACAGACAAATTAGCAATGGGATTTTGGAGGTTTCTTCAATCTTAGTCCATCAAAGGGTCCTCATTACTACTAGATGATTTATTTCATATGCTTATTTGTGTTCTGTACTAATAGGCTTCATGCCACCTCCAATATCCCCCCAAAACGGCATCTATCAATCATGGACAAACTTCCAGGCTGAAGCAAATACTATTGGAGTTCCTTTCCATTTAATAGTAAGGCAATTTCCATCCATATCCAGAGTGCAAAAGCCATGAGCAGATCGATCGACCATTAGATTTGCCTGGTACAAGGATGATTCACTCAATTCTGTTTCCTTAATACCAAAATTTTCAAACAAAGCCCTCCATACTTCCAGCCTGACGTTGTGGAAGACCCTTCCTTCTCCTTCACAAGTGCACATTGTGAAGGATTTTTCTAAGAACCAGTCTTTCAAATTCCATCCTGTGCTGATTGTCTGGGCCCATGAATGTCTCCAAACAATCAAAGAGTGTAGCATACAGAAACACTGATTCATTAAATCGATCCATAAATATTGGCTTGTTAATGTTTGCCTCAGTTTCGATGACCATTATTACACAAGGATTGAGGCTTTCAATGAATCTTAGAACAACTTCAAGGTGATTAGGCCATGCTAACATGCCTCCAAGAACATACTCTGAGTAAACTTCCACAACTTCATTAGTATCTAACTCAAAGAGATCTTTACTCAGGTCCTTCATTTCTGACACCACTGCATTAAAGAAAAAGGGACAATTCATGTTTTCAGCAGCAAAAGATGACAATCTTTTGCCTGTTTGATCAACCACTTGTTTATATGTCCCAATAGCGGTTATCTTGAGAAGATCAAGTGGACAATCACCTCGATTCGCAAGAGCTTGCATAAGGATTGTCCAATGAGCTCCACTTCTGATTCCAAAATCAATCAAATGAAGTCGTCTTTCTGACTTACCATTATCCAAAATGGCTTCAATACAAGCAAACTGAGCGACTTGGTAAAAAGGAAGTGCGTGATAACATGCAATTACATGAGGCTTTGGACACAAGGAAAGCTCTTCAACGCCAATTGGTTTCACTTCAAAATCTACAAGTCTATCTAGTTGTAATCCTGTTATCGATTTTTTCTCCTTATTGATCCTCTCTCGCTGAGCTTCACTATAGCAGTAAACTACTCTTTGAACCGGAGTACCTGTTGGAGAAGCAGACAGATTACACAAGCTTAGTAACTCCGTGGCACGTTCATAGTGTCTCTTGGAAAACATTTCAGCAGAAGCTTGAAGTAGAAGAGCGAGCTGCAAATCATATGAAACTTCAAGAGACATATCACTATGTGAATTAAGGGGTTGAGAAGCAATGGAAGGATCATCCTCTTTCTTCGACATGTGGTCAAGTATTTATGCTTGTGCCATTTCAAATATTTTCACCGTCGATAGGACACGAGATCCAGAACTAAAACTGCATAGTAGACCAGAGTGTTTCCCTTTCAGATTTCTTCTAATGCAACACTTGTGCAAAATTTGGGATGATTATGAAGGTATGCCAGAATGGGAGTTTTTCATTTGTTCATTGCCTTTCATTGTGGTGTTTGCAAGACTAGAATTCATTGCTACATAAGAATGAGATCATTTTATTCAAGTACCAGAGACTTCTTCTCTGTTCATATTTTTTAATGTGAGTAAGGTAGCATAAAATACAAAAGGCAAAAGTATTCATTACCCCCTGAACTTGAAACTTTTATTCAATGTACACCTAAACTTTATTTTGTTTCAATTACCCCTGAACTTGCTTATTCATCCTACACGTACACCTTTTCCGTCCACTCAATATGATCGTGTCTACACGCGCATGACACGTAGATAAATATTTTACCACCTAGATAAATAATTTACCACCTAGATAAATAATTTGCCACCTAGATAAATATTTTGTTACCTAGATAAGACCGACCTTCAAAATTCACAAATGTTTAAACTTCTGAAAGAAGCTTCTCGATTTTCTCTGAACCTCTCTTTGATCTTCCCTAAACCTATCTTTGATCTTCCCTAAACCTCTCTTTGATCTTCCCTAAACCTCTCACGAAAGTGTCATCGACAAAGTAACGAGTAGATTTGTGCCATTAGAGAGTTCGTGAAGTGTTTGGTCGATTTTCTCTAAACCTCTCTTTGATTTTCCCTAAATCTCTCTTTGATTTTCTCTAAACCTCTCACGAAAGTGTAATCGACAAAGTAACGAGTAGATTTGGCAAGTGTA
>NC_028637.1:79510846-79511405 GCF_001406875.1 Solanum pennellii | reverse complement strand
CTATTCAACAAGAAGTTGAGCCAATTACCCAAGAAAATGCAGAGGAAGACATAGACAGTGATTCTGTCTGTTCTGACCAGTCTATTGACTATGGTAGTGATGTGCATGAGGAGTTGAGAATTGTTAAGAACATGTGAGAAAATTTAGAGAAAGTAGGAGGAGAAAGAAGAAGGAAAACCCAAAAGGTTTTTTAGGTGAAGTTGGATTTGATGAAGGGTATGAGGATATTGAAAAAGGGAAAAAGAATTTCAAGGGTAAGCTAACAGAGGATGAGCCATACTATGACAGTTCTGACTGTGATAGTTTTCAAAGTGATGAAGAAGAACCTGTTTCTGATGATGAACTTGAAGGAGGGAGTTTAAGGGGGAGAAAGAAGAGTAATAGGGTGGTATATGATTCTTCTTGTGATATTGTAATATGGCAGTGTGGTTTGATATTTGAAAGTGTAAAGCAATTTAGAGAGGCAGTTACAAAATATGCTATAAAAAAAGGAGTTGAGTTAGATAAGTATGTGAATGAGAGTACTAGAGTGAGAGTGAAGTGTAAAAGTGGTTGTCCA
>NC_028637.1:79505145-79508433 GCF_001406875.1 Solanum pennellii | reverse complement strand
AGGTATTGTTGAATCCCTTATCAAATACAACAAGGAGACATGGTGTAAAGCTTTTATTCAAACATTTTCAAAGTGTGATAGCATAGATAACAACATAGCAGAGAGTTTCAATTCTAGGATCTTGGGACCTAGGAACAAGACCATTGTAACTATGTTGGAAGAAATTAGAGTTAAGGTGATGAGTAGAGTGAGTAAGTCAAGAGCATTTGCTGAAACATGGACAGATGGAATATCTCCAATGGCAATGATGGTATTCAATACAAATGCAACAAGATCAATGCAGTGCAACATTGAATGGAATGGTGATGTTGGATTTGAAGTGTTAGAAGGGGTATACAAGCATACTGTGAACTTGGGTTAACAAAAATGTAGTTGCAGATCATGGGAATTAAAAGGTATCCCATGTGCATATGGTATAGCAGCAATGAACCACTTGAACATGGATGCATCACAAGCAATATCTAGTTGGTATAGAAAAGACACATATATGAAGACATATTCTCATTTCATTCAACCAGTCCCAAACATGGAAATGTGGCCTGAAAGTAGAAACCCAATGGTTGAACCACCTGAGGCAAGACAAATGCCTGGTAGGCCACCAAAGAACAGAAGAAGAGAAATTGGTGAAGTGAGAAAAGCTGGAAAGTTGCCAAGAATGGGGACAGTAATGACATGTTCACTTTGCAAAGGACCAAATCATAACAAGAGAAATTGTCCAAAAAATCCTAAAACTAAGTCTACACCAACACCCACTCAAGAGGTACATTCATATTAATTTGCTTTTATAAATTATGTTAGATTACTTATTAAATTTAATGTCTTGTTGTGTTCTTTTTCCAATCATATTAGTCCACCACTGGAAAAAAAAGGGGTAGAGGTCATTATGAAAGAACAAGCACCAGTAAGACTGGTAGAAGAAGAGGTGCAGGAAGTGGTTACAAGAAGAGGCCTAAAGTTGTTGGACAAGGTGTATTTGTTGCTGATACTGGATATACGTGTATTAATGTAAGTGTCTTATAAACTGTCAAAATTATATTTGTCTTCTAAATGTGAATCCCAAAATAACTATGTAGTTGATATTGCAGCAAGGATTGTCTAGCAGAAGGAGGGTTAATACTGGTGTGGTGAGTTCTGCACATGTGACAGGTGATATTGGTTTTAAACCTACCAAGGGACTGAAGTGGAAAGGCAAACAGGCCATGACTCAAAGACAACTTCAAGTCGAAAGTGTTGTGCGTCGTATTCAAACCAGATCAAAAGCTGATGGCATTCAAACAAGGTCACAAGCCAAAGGAAAATCACTCTCAAAGAAAACTTCTTAGTTGTGTGGTTGTGGTGTCCAACCAAACTTGAAATAGTGTTTTATGTGGTTTTATGTGTTGATGAATCTATGGTTGTTCAAACAAACTTAAAGTAGTTACTGTTTTATGTTTTGCTAGTTAACTTAAGTTATTGTGGTTGTTGGTTGGTGCTTGTGTGGTTATTCAACTAACCTTAAAGTAGTGATTGTTTTATGTTTTGCTAGTTAACTTAAGTTATTGTGGTTGTTGGTTGAAACAATGAAACACTATGATGCTTCTTTTTTATGATCAAGAAAGCACTAGTTATGTTATGTTTGTTGCCTTCATGTTATTATTTCATGGTATCATAGTACCCATTACATGTAATTGTATTGATCAGCAAAAACAGCAAAAACATACATTAATAGAACACCAAACCAAACTAATCCACAAAATGAGTACCCTAGATCTGTTGAACAAGGAACACCAAACCAAACTAATAACAATTGCATTAAAAAAAAATTCAACGACACACTAAATAAAAGAACAATATCACATTGCATATCAAACTAATACCCAAAATCAGTTTCAATATCCATTTGCACTTGAGCTGTTCTTCTTGTTTGTTGGTTTTCTTCAACAAACCCAAAATTACAATATTCGCTTGGGTCGGAAATTCAGGATCATACCAATCGAAAAACTTACAAGAATTTCGAAATGAGGACTGCATTCATAAAATCAAAGTTAAAAAATGAAATTGCATAATACGAACTTGTCAAATAAAAAGCAAAAAATGAGTAACAATACATACCCCATAGTGTCTACAACCGAAAAATCTACGTCCGGGATTGTCATTTGTCCATGAAATTTTCAGAATTGGAGGAGCCCCACATAAACAAACAAGTCTCCTGTTATTGTTCATGAATTTAGCAATAACAATTAAAACAAAAAAAGTGAGAAAAATCTGAAATTTGAAAAGGGAGAAGGGATAAAGAAGAATAAATAGGTAGAGAATAGAGAGAGAAAAATTCTTAAAATAACCCAAATATTAAAGAAAAAATAGATTTTTACGTATATTACCGTTGTAACTTTATGATGTGGCAAAAAATTGCTGTCTCACGCGCCGTGTAGAGTTTGATTTCAGTTTCTATGCCAGGTGGACGGAAAATGTGTACGTGTTGGATGAATAAGCAAGTTCAGGGGGGTAATTGAAACAAAATAAAATTTAGGTGTACATTTAATAAAAAGCTTCAAGTTCAGGGGGGTAATGAATACTTTTGCCAATACAAAAAGACACCACAAGTTTTATTCTTTAGATTCTGATTTGCCAGCAGCCGGCCACAAGCAGAACAAGGTAGGAATCTTGCAGTTATGCTGGAGCTGCAAACAAAATTTACCCATAAAAGCAAAATAATTACAAACACATTTCCCCTTATATTTATATTCCACTAATAATTACACTATATACCCCCTAACTAATTTCGATTAATCGATTCTAAATTAGTATCATATATTGTACTAATATCATTAAGGCTGATAATTTCACTTAATTGATATTAAATCACTAGATATATACAATATGGTATTATTAAGGTTTCTTATTGAAAAATTACTTAGGCATAATACATAAATGTGTCATTTATCTTGTCCTTATTTCACATTTATGCCCTTCAACTTTGAGTATCTATAAGTAGACACTTAAACTTGCATAAAGTTAAACAAATCGACACACATATCCTACATGTCATTTTTTGTCCTACGTGGCGTCATACATGTATTGTGCCACTTAGGACGCATGAGTATACTTGTTCAAGTTTATACAAGTTTAAGTGTCTATTTGTGCATACTTAAAGTTGAAGGGCATAAATGTCATTTGAAACCAAGTTAAATGATATATTTATGTATTATGTCAATTACTTATTAGTGAATGATACTTAGAAGTATATAATATATACTCGTATAGTATTATTAACTAATGAGTAATTTTTGAACAAGAAACTTCAATGAT
>NC_028637.1:79472449-79505088 GCF_001406875.1 Solanum pennellii | reverse complement strand
TATATATATATATATATATATATATATTAAAAAATACTAATATAATAGAAAAAAACTGTCTTTTCTGTATACTTTCCGTGATTTCGTTTCTATTGAATTTTACAATCGATTGGATTAGATAGATATCCCTACGACATAAATAATGAAAGTTACTTATGATTTATATTTTGACCGATACACATGAAAATCATTTTCAAAAATTTATTGATTTCATGATATGATTAATCGAACTATATTAAATCAAATCTAATTTATTATAACCTAACGCATAAATGGGATTCAACTAAAATTCGTCCTCGCCCCCATTTGATTTTTCAGTTGATCTTTTTATTATTATTATTATTATTATTATTATTATTATTATTATTATTATTATTATTATTTTCATTAATATAAAATTATCTATCAATTATTCATTTTGCTCATTCCCTCTTTTTACTCTTTTGTTTTAATCTTTTATTAGTATACGTGTCCACCCGTTGCGCGAATAATTTAAAATATAATAATTTTATAATTTAAAATAAATAATAAAATATATATGCACTTAATAATATATTTAATACATTATAGTAAAACTATTAGCACATGATTTAATTTATTGTATTACTATTATATCTATAGCTATATTAGCTATGCTTTAGTTTTATAATTTATGTTGAGTATTTTCTAAATATGCCATTAATTTTGTGTGTACATATATATATACATATACATATATACATACATACATACATATATGTATATATATATATATATATATATATATATATATATATATAATAGTTTCCGAAACGTGTGTTGCACGTTTGTCCATACAATTATTATAAAGTTGAATTATTATATAATGTTGAAATTAGAAATATTAGTTTTACCAATTTATATTTTATTCATTAAATAAAATTCATAATAATCGAATAGTACATTGACCATCTAGCAAGAAATATGGAAAAATAATTATATTATTATAGCATCTAATAATATGAATATATCTATGTGACTTATTCTTAATATTCTCTCATTATGCTCCATATTAGTATGTACACAAATATGTAGCTACTTAAAGAAACTATATTAGTAAGGAAAGATAAAAGTAAATAAATATTATAAAAGTATATTTAAAAACGAATCTAAATGTCATAAATTAGTAATTTCAGCACTAATAAAAATAGACTTATAGCATTCATATTTTCATGGAAGATTATGTTAAAGAAGTATAATCGGTAAAGAATACAAAAAAATTAAACATATAAGAATAAATACAACATTCATATCATTCTTAAGACTTTTGTTATAACAATATATATAGTAAAAAGAAATACACAAGGAGTAAAAAAATTTTCTCCCGTAACAAAAAAAAAAATCTAAAATGGTAAAGATAAAATTTATGATTCAAAATATCATTCTAATGAGGGATCAACAAATATTAATATTTCAAAACAAAAAAAAAAGTACCTGAAAATTGCCTAATGATTCACATCAACACGAGGCAGGTGGTAAAGAAAAATTATTTTTTCATGATACATATATATAGCTAAAGATTCATTGGATAAGATGAAAAGGTGAAGAGTTGTTTAAGTTAATTTTCCGAAGTTAAATGATCTTAAACATGGGGTAGAGGAAAGGTGATTGTTTTTACTAATAATTCAATACATTTAATTATACTAACTACAGAGAGAGGATAACAAATTTAATCATTTAACCACATTAATTATAGAGAAAGAATAGATAACTTTTATTTTTTTTTAAAAAAAGTAATTCCTAACAATTTCCTATGAAATAATTTCTAACACAATTTTCTATAAAATATTTTTGTCTTTCAAAATTTGACTTTGCACCTTCTTAGTTTTAGTATTTAGTATAGTATATATATAATTATTACTTAGTACGTAAATAATTAGAATTTAAACTATTGTGTCTAGATGCATGTGTTTAAATATGATTATTTAATATTAAATTAATTATATATTAATATTTAATTTAGTTTAGGGATAAAATAAGGGCAAAATGGTAATTCAACTTTAAAGTTAGGAGCTTTCAACTTATAATAATACTAGTTTTAGGACACGTGCGTTGCACGTGTATCCGTATTATTTTAAAAATATTTTGAACTAATACAAGTTAGTCATAGTAGATTGAAGGGAGAAAATGCAAGTTTAAACTGATGAATGGTGAGTTTATTCGATCGACTTTATTGATGGGCATAAGATTATTAGGTATGATTTGAACAATTAAATTTAGCGGTAAAACTATAATGATATTCAACTTTACCGTTTGATTGATTTTTTTATATTTCAACAACACAATTTATGTGTGAATACAAGTGACATTGGCTAGCAAGAAATACTTTACTTCTAGTAGTTTTTCGCGGTGTATCCTTAAGAAATGGTAGTCTCCTTCCCTTAATGTTCAATTAATATATGTCTTCTTTAGGATGAATATTAGTAATGTCAATAATGGTGTGAGGTTGCAAACAAATAAGATTTTATACTGCCCCAATTTACCTAGTTAGAATTTCTGCAAACAAAAAGTGTCATATAAATTGAGGGAATAGTTATTTGTGAAATAGTTAGTTAGTAATTACTGACATTAAAAGTTCTATTAAAATTATAGTTACATGTATATGATCTTTTTTCTTTTTTCAAAGTTATAACTACTTCAATTTGTAAATTTGAAAAAAAATATTATTATAATGTATAAGTAGAATCATATAGTCAAATATAACTTATACTTAAAATTAAATATCTTTTAGTACAATATAAACAATTATTTCAAGCATTTTATGTATTAATCTCATATGGTAATAGAAAATGAGTTCAAGATAGACCAAATAATAAAATACATTATAGCAAGTTTTAACTTTTCAATTGTTAATAAAAAAAAGGTGAAAGGCAGAATGATTAGAAAAAAATCGATAGTTTTTTAATAATAAATGTAAATATATGTCAAAGGCTTACATTTTATAGGCCTAATTGTTGAAATCCTGTGTGAGTTTAGCTTCAAAATACTTACTAATATAAATTTGAATGTGGTATTCCAGATCGGTATATCTAAATTGAAGATTAAAAAATAATAATTAAATAAGCACAAAAGGAGAAGGTGAAAACATTATAAATCATTACTAAAATAAATATCAGAGAATTCAAGAAGATGAAAAATTGAAAAGTAAAACTTATTTATACTGTCATATCTGAAGAATTCCCCGTAACTATGACAATTTGTATACTCCTCGATAAAAAATGATAATAATTAAGAAAGAAATAAGAGATTAGAGATAATTGAATCAACCAAAATTCTAATTGGTAAAAATCCACAAAAAAAAAAAAAATTACTCATTTCCCTTAATATGGATATAATGCATTAAGATAATAATTAAAAAAAATAAGAGATTAGAGATAATTGAATCAACCAAAATTCTAATTGGTAAAAGTCCACAAAAAAAAAATTACTCATTTCCCTTAATATGGATATAATGCATTAAGGTTTTACATGGAAAACCAACTCGGAACTCATATTTCTGATAATTTCACATTTAATAGTATCTGATATATTACAAAGTCCTTGAATAAATGAATTTTCAGGCATTTCAAAAGTTACGGTTACACTTCTAAAATGCATGCATTATCTAAAGTTACAAAATAAAGGGCAAATCAAAGGTTGCAAATGTTTGGACTTATTCTGCAGTTTAGTTTTTTTTGTTATTTGGATTAAGTTTTGTCTTTTTGACATGATTAATATTTAATTAATTAAATAGTAGTATGTGATATGATTATATGAATATGGATTAGTGTTTAATTAAAAGTTTAATTACTATTTAATTTGTTATAAGGGCTAAATGGTAATTCAACTTTGAAGATGGGAGCTTCCCACTTATAATAATATATGATATGATATATATGTGTGTAAAAGTATATATTTGAACTTCTATCCGCTAAATCATATCATGTGTGATTGTAATTATCTTAAAATTCAAATTAAAAAAATAAATTGAAAATTGTATTATATATTTTAATTTTTTTTAAAAAAAATGAAAATTGTTAAAGCAGATAATGTAGATAAATTATTAAATTGCAATATCTTAACTACAAAATGAAAGATATATGATATATCGTACCGAATTCAAAAAATTTAGATTACACAAAAGTTTATAAAGTAAAGAGCATTAAAACTTTACATTTATTTTTTCAACTCAAAACTTGCATTTGTATTTCTAATAATTCTATAATGACTTTTACCATATATTGTTATTGTTTTTTAATAAAACTTATTGATTATACTATTAATTTAGATAAATAATAAATATAGAACATAAAGAAAAGGGAAGAGCAAAACACTACTATTTAGCCACTACAAAAAAGATTTTTCCAGGGTTAGATTAGTTATTTTTTAAAAAAAAATTCAAATTCATATTTCAAATTAATTACTTAAACAATTTTGATATTGATTTATTAATTAATAGAAACAAAATAATAATCTCTCCTTATTTCTCTCGCTACACAATTCTAAATTATAGCATCAAAATTTTTATATGTAATAGTTATCTACCAGATATTTTGTGAAAATGAATTTACAGAAAAATAGGTTAAATTGATTTGTCTTTAGATTTATGTAAATATAAACATAATTGGTAGCTTTTGAATTTTAGCAACCAATGCAGTTATATATGTATTTTTAAAACGTGGGAAGCACTTTTTTTTAAATAAAAACTGATAAAATTATTTTTTTTCGTTTTCTTTGTTTTTGGATTAAAATTAAAATATTTTTAGATTTAAAAAGATTTTTTAATTCTAAAAAGATCAGATTTAAAATTTCAGAACTTAAATATTTTAACTCTAAAATATATTTCATTATTTAAGCTAATAACTTAATATATATATATATATATATATATATATATATATATATATAAACACAAACTTACATCCATGTTAAATTTTATTTTTTATGTTTTATTTAATTTTACCCACTTAAAATAAGTTTCTTTTTTAAAAACAAATTGACATGATGCAGAAAAAAACTAAACATTAATTTATTATGAGTAATGTTACTTGAGAAAAGATAAATCACAAAAAAAAGCATAAAATAATTTTATTTTTTTATATTCACAGTCTTTTTGCTCATAAAAATTACATATCAACACACGTTATATATTGTGTCTTTTTTGCTGAAAAGTCTATTAATTTGAATGCATAGTGAACATTTGCAAAAATAAGTTGATACCACAATCAATTTTGGAAGTACTTTACAAAATTAACTAAAGTTAACCATTAAAAGTATATTTTGAAATAGATAGAATAAAATAAAGCACAAAAAATATAGATATTGCATATTAAATATTGAAAAAACATACCATTAATCAGTGGTCCATAATAACTATAAGAAACTATTATTTCAATAAATCTAATTGGAATTGTGTTTAGTTTAGAAATTTAAAGACACACATAATATTCATTAAAACCACATATAACCAATTAACCAAAATTAATTTGTTATATGTTCAATTAGGCTTCTAATATATTGACATTTTTTAATAATTGAACGTATAATTTTTTTAATCAGTGACCTTAATTATATAGATTCATCATTGTCTTGTCCTTCTACATACGTCAATATTCAAACTAATAAATGCAATAAAACAAATTTTATACTTACTAAACTAATAAAAATGAGTAACGTAAAACTAAAAATCAATCTTTAATTTAAAGGTAAACAGTCAATTTAACGTATGTAGGATATAAAATTGATAGTTCTTAATTTGCTATAAAATAGAGCAAAAAAAGAGACGTGACTTTATTTTTATTTTTTTGCGGTATAGCAATTTTAGAGTGCGTATTATTATAATTTTATTTTGTTAATTTTTTTTTAAATTAACCATTTATTAATTATAATACTTGGAGTTATGAATTATTTCAAGAAAAAAAATCCAATGAGGATAAATATAAATATAAATACTAAATAGTAAATTGTGGCACAAATTTAGGCATGTTTTATATTTAAAATTAGCATTACTTTCAATTATTTCCTTTTCATAATTTTTCCAGATTTTTGTGTAAATTTTTTTTTTCCTAATTTTACATATTAAAATTTAAAAAATTATTCGTATGCAAATAATTTGTAACTGTAAGTGTATATATTATAAATTATGCGTATATATATTATACATTTATTTTTCAGTTTAAATAATTAATATAAAAATCTCACAAAAATAAAAAAAAAAAAAAGAAAGAAGAAAAGCTATAAACATGCATTGATTTATGGTTGCACATTTTTAGAACTCCAACATGAAGAGTTAATATCCAGTAAACTAAAAATTCTTAAAGTCGATTTGAATATACTATTCATAATTCAAAGAAAAAGTACCGTTGGATCCGTATCTACAGAATGCTTTGATTGTTTTTCGATTCTTCCATCCAAAGAACAAAAAAGAACGAATTTGACCATTATCAAAATAAGAAGAGAAAAGAATGAATTTGACGACTGTAAAAACATACTATTTAATGAAGAACTTTTTTTTTCCTTTAGATATTCATAATAGAGAGAGTGGGTTAATGTGAATTTAAAAAATATTTATAATTTAAACGCGGGAAGTTATTTTTTAAAAAAAATGGTACAATTATATTTTTTGAGTATAAACTTATCCTTATTCTTTTATTTTAAACTGCCTTATCTATTGAGTTTGAATGGAATTGAAATTATATGTTTGACTATTCTGCCACACTATTTGTATCTTTTAAAAAAATATTAAAAATTAATTGACTATTAAAAATACTGCAAAACTTCAACTGCTTTGTTATAAACAATTTGTATTATAGTGAATGTCTAATTATGTTGAGTCCTTATAGGATATGGTTAGGAAACCTACTTGGGGATCAAGTAAGGTTTTCCCTATAAATAAAGAGTTTTCCTTCATTGTAAATAAGATTTGTGAAAGATCAATGAATCATGAATATACTTCAAGATGAATAAGAAATCTTCTCTTCTTCCTACTTTATTCGTTTTCTGATTTCATATAGTTTCATAACACGTTATCAGCACGATTATTCTATTCTTAAAATAATGTGATAGAAGACGAGAAAAGTGCAAAAGAGATCTTGCATTATGCAAAAAGGTTGCAATAAGGTTCTTATATCTTCAAGGTATGATTTATCTTTACGTTATAATTATTTATGTGACAGATCTGGAGTAAGTATTTAAAGAGACTTGTCGACTTTTTATACGTTTAATTTTAACCGATTGGGAAGAGAATTTCTTAATTTATTTTAATAATTAAATAAGCACAATTTAGTGAATGGTATGTTTTCAACCTTTATATAAGATATGTGATCTATTAAGCTATATCTATTAACTACTAATGTTAATTATAATGAATCAATAATTTCAATTTTTTGTGTAATTATAATGTACATGATGATGTTAATGTTCATCAAAAGTGATAAAATTACAATTATTTTGAAGGCTTGAGGTTGAGTCTCATTGTAGGTAAGACGATGGATTTACGTCCAATCGCACCAGAAGGGTAAGACATTGGGTTAAAGTCCTGATGCACCATGATGAGAAGATATTGGGTTCATGTTCCATCTATTTATGGTCTAAGACACTTATATATGGATAAGACCTTGAATTTGAGTCTTAATGCACCATATTGATGATAATAAATGACTAAAGAAAAACTAATGTGTTTTTGATGAGAAGTCATGAAATTTACTGAACTTGCTCCATTACTGAAGTGACTGTGGTAGTAGTGCATGATATGTCTAAAAGAAGACAATTGATGAAATGATGCACATGAATATGGAATGAGGTACTAAGTTATCAAAATTTGATGTACTTAGATAATTGTGTTCTATTCATGAAGAATGAGAGCTTTTGACAAATGGTAAAAATACAGATCCATTCTTTAAAGTGAATGAGGTGTAAGCCATCATGATAGGCGTGGAAAAGATCGCCAATCTTTGATTGTAGATGTGGTATCACCAAAATTGTCATACTTTATATTTTGACTTATATTGGATAGTATTTAGTGCAATTGAGGCACATTATATGGTAAATAAAAAGTTTACTAATTCCAATACTTTTTTAGTTTGACACAATTGTCTGGGACATTGTTAGTCTATAATGTTTAGACGAACTATGGAAAATTAAGATGAACATCCATGGAAAAAACTAAAAATTCTTTTAAATGGTGAATTTTCTTGTATTACTTGTTAGCAAGACAAGCTAATTGTGAGACCATCATAAACGAAAGTTGAGATTGAATTCTCTGCGTTCTAGGAACGTATACAGATATTTGTGGACCTAGTCATTCACCTAGTGGATTGTTTAGATATTTAATGGTCCTAATAAATGTTTCTTCTATATATATGGTCTCATGTGTGCCTATTATTATCTCGCAACTTGATGTTTGCAAAAATGTTGGCACAAATAATATGTTTATACGCACAATTTTCTTCATATTAGTTCATTCAATTATGGAATCACGACTCACCTAAAGGGTAAAGTAATTGAGAAGAAATAAATCTAAAAATTACTCTTGGAGTAATAAAATTGAAATTTACTCATATAATAGTAAATCAGAAATTTACTAAAGCAAAAGGCACATGGCGTAGTAAACTTGGAGTTTAACGAGTACTACTAATTTTATTTATTGGCATGAATAATTTGGTCATCCCAAAGATGTGCATACTGAGTAATTGACATACATTGAAAAACTACAAGATTCTTCAAGAATTCTTTACGTTGATTGTTCTCGTGATAAAGTTGATTGGATCAACTAAAGTTGGGACTAAATCCCTAAATTCTGAAAAGTATAAAAGGTGAATATGGCCCGTTTATCTATCATATGATATGATAAAAAGATGCATTAATAAGATAATCACATGTGCGTTTGTTGTCAACTTGCAGTTTGACATTTGCAAAATTGTTTGGGCAAAAATAATTGAGATAAGAGCACAATTTCAGAATATGTAATCAAGACAATTTATCTTTGATAATATTAATAAATACTCAAGATGTTGTGATATTAAATGTCCGAGATAGTGAAATCATTGCTTGTGAAAATAAAGCTCCATGTGTTGATCTGAAATATGATACCGCATACAAAAGTAATTATATGCATCAAACAAACAAATTATGATCAGATTTTCTTTCTGTTGATTTATGATCAGGGACCAAATATTTTTTATCTGATTATTTTGGTATGTAGTATATAATCAATGAATATACAATGATGCACAAAGATAGATTCTTCAAAAGATTGAGATATATGTTAGTTTGTCTAACATAAGGGGGATATTAGAAGCTAACACAAGAGTTGTAAATACATCTATTAAATGTCCTTTAAGGATAAAGTCTATGACATGCATGAAGCATGATAGACTAATCAATTCTAAATAAAATAATCCTTGAAAAAGGGGAGGATCAAAGAATCAAAATGATCATAATAAGGAGACAATGTGCTCTTGAAGAGCCTACGACATAACACTTTATGAAACCTCATGAGAGGGGTAGCTACCTAAAAATAATGAAGTGATGAGATCTCAATAAGTTTTGTCGTATTGTGAATCGATATAAAATGATATATCGTTAACGATATCTTTGATACAATAGCGCAATATTGTAAAAGATTATGAGGATATGAATTCTACATCTATTAAAGCATACTTGTGTAGAAATAATTATCAAGTGAAAAGTGGAATGGTGCATCTTGGTAAGCGTAAAGGTTACTTGACTTGCAATCTAGGCACTAGAAGATGTCATACATCTAATATTGAATGTTGTCACTTAACAAAATTGAGATGAAAATATCCGATGAGTTCAAAATCTAAAGCATATACAAGTTTTTGGAAAACTTATTTATCGTCCTCATAAGGATTAAATTGATTCAAAATGCATAGAGCATATACAAGTATTATTATGCAAGTTGACGACTAGAATTAAAACTCTTGAAGAATTTCAAAAGGCAATAGATTATTTGTTTAAAAAAGTAGAAGTAAGGAACTTGCAAAAATCTTTGATCCTGAAGGAAAGATTCATAAAGCAAGATAGAAGAAAGCATATTTCATCAAGATTTTTCTACACTCATGAGCTCCCAAGAATGATGATATCAACATGCAACATGTTTGTTCAAGTAATACTACAATTGATTTATCCACCAAGTCTCTACCAACTACAACTTTCAAGAAGATGATGCTCAAGATTGGAAAACGAAGATCCAAGTCTCTTGATGTTTTCATGAGGGGGAGTTAATACGTGATGTACTTTTTTTTCCTCACAAAGTTTTGTCCCATTGAATTTTCCTCGTAAGTTTTTAATGAGGCATATAATCTACCGACATTCAAGGGGGGTGTTATAAACAGTTTGTATTATAGTGAATATTTAATTATGTTGAGTCCTTATAGGATATGGTCAGGAATCCTACTTGGGGATCAAGTAAGGTTTTCCCTACAAATAAAGAGTTCTCTTTCATTGTAAATAAGATTTGTGAAAGATCAATGAATCATAAATATACTTCAAGATGAATAAGAAATCTTTTCTCTTCTTCCTACTTTATTCGTCTTCTAATTTCATATAGTTTCATAACATGCTTTATATTTTGATTTTAAAAACAGAAAAACTTCAAGTTTTACTAAAAATTGGATTTTAAAACTTAGATCTGTTTTTTTTTATAAAAAAAATGTTGACAGTTTTCGGTAACTTGATGACATTGGTTTGCCTTTAGTTCATTTTTTAATTTACAATATTTAATTAATTATAATATTTAGTTATTAATTATAATTATTCAATTTTTTTAAAAAAAAACTGTAATATTTAAAAAATTATGAAGTTGAGACGTACATAATGCAAATGCTGACATGTTAAAACTTGTTCTAATTAATTATTTTTTAAAATGTTAAAAATAGTAATCCAATTAACTAAGAAAATGACACGTGTTTATTTAAAACTAACTTTAGATTTTTACGAATTGCTATGTACAATTAATTGTTAATTACTTTTTAAAAGAAAAAAAATGTGAGATTAATTGTGACGCTGACATGTACACTATCACCTCTCTTATTATTATTATTAGGGAAAAGGGTCTGATATACCCCTCAACTTTATCATTTAGAGCTGATATACCCCTTGTTATGAAAGTGGCTCATATATACCCCTACTTGTAAACAAATGGCTCACATATACCCTTTTCCTCTAACGGGAAAAAATAATAATTTTAATCTAAATTTTTATTATTTTTTTCCAAAAAATATAATCCCATATGAGTAAATTTAATCCTCGTCAAACATATTTTTTTGACTTTTTTTTGTTTCAATGACTAATTTATAATTATTATTTTGATAATCAAATTTATTTATGTTTCACTAATATTCTTGTAAAACTTATTGTAGATGACCAAATTTTTTCTTCGAATATGAAATTAAATTACAATACACACAAAAAGAAATAGTTAATTTTTTCTCTCTTTAAACGAAGGAATGAAAGAAAAAACAAAATAAGAATAAGAAACTCAAATAGTTTTAATAAAAGAAGTCAAAAAATAATTTATGTATGAAAAAATTAAAATATACCTTGAACTTTGATAGAAGAATCATATATACCCCTAAATAATTTTTTTAAAAAAATTAGAAGTAATAAATGTAAATTTTAAAATAATTTATTAACTTCCGTTAAATGAAGGGTATATGTGAGTCATTTTGTAATGGCAGGGGTTTATGTGAGCCGTTTGTATAACGGTAAGGGCATATATGAGCCACTTTTATAACGAGGGGGATATCAGCTCCAAATGACAAAGTTGAGGGGTATATCAGACCCTTTTCCCTTATTATTATTATTATTATTATTATTATTATTATTATTATTATTATTATTATTATATGCATATATATAGATTTTTAATTAAAATATCATAAATTCAAACTCGAAACAAACTTACATATTCATATTCTTTTTATTTCTATTATTATCATGGTATGTGTGGGGTGGGGAGTAGTAGAAAAGATTATTTTCATTCTTTATATTTTGAATTTTAGGTACACACAAAAGGAAAATATAATATACGTACATAGTTGCTTCATTAAATAATCTTATATTGAAATAATTATTTTTTTATGAATGTTGGCATTATTTTATTCCCTTTTTTTCTCTTTTGTTTTTCAAAAGTTGAAAAAAGTAAAATTTAAAATGATGGATACGATTCGAAAAGAAAAATAGTGGAAGAGAGAGAAGGAGGGGGGGGGAGGGGGAGAGTGTAGAGAGTAGAGGACTAATTCTTCTTTACTTTTAATTTGCTAGAGACCCAAAATCAAGTCAATCATATGAGCTCATCTAAAAAAAAAAGTTAAAATCAATAAGATCGAAAATACTCTCAAACTATGAGAGTTAGTACAATATTGTTCTCCATTTATCTTATAAGTGTGGACAGTTAGAAATAAGGGTTTTTTTTTAGTCAAAAGGTTGATGTTAAGAGTATTTCGGGGTCGAAAGGTTGATGAATGATAGTTTTATACCAATTCAAATAGTTTAAGAGCATTTTAGGCCCTTCTCCGTATATGATATGCCAAAGTTTTTGGTGGAAATTGGATAAAGACAAATTTGTTTATATATGCGTAAAATTTTAAATTCCCTTAAGATAAGAAAAATACATATTCATATCCTAAATGTGACATTTTTTGGATTTTCTTTTTAATCCAAGATTCTCAGCTGTGTCACTATCTATATTCAGTCCTTTTCCCTCCTACTTCTGCAAAAGAGATTGTTTCTACATATTTCTCACTAATCACACATAAGTCAAAAAGATGACATAATCACAATAAGTAAAATGTAAAATACATTAGGAGAGGTGATTAAGGATCACTTACACTGTGTAGTGATCCTACTCATCCATCTAGACTAATATCTAATTAGTTTAGTAAATAATAAAGAATTAATGGTAAAAATATATCTAAATTATCAAGTTTTATGGGATATTCATAACCCCAACAATATTCATTGTTCCATCAATTAATTAACTATCATTCTCTTTGTATTATAAGACGTCTCAAAGTTGAAGTGTCCTGCTTGCGACTGTTGTAAATTAAGCAATACATTGAGTGTGTTTTAATATAAATGAAGTGATAGAGTTTAGATTGATAAATAGAAGAATAGATAGTTGAGATATGAAACTAGTAAAGAGGTAATAACTTATGTGTGTTTTTGAACATTAACTCGATAGGTAATTGTCTAGTCTAATTCCCGAGTTGTGAACCAATGGCTAGGCAATTACTTGTCAATTTAGTCATCTTGTCACTATAACCAGACATTGGAGTAATGATACCTTCAAAGGCATCTTGACAATCAGAGATATCAGTAATTGCAGCACTGAGCATGGAGTTCATACGTCCACTATCATGAGTACGCAGAGCCTCTAAAGCTTCTTCATAATTGTACAACACAGTATCCCAACTATCGAGGCAAGTTTTGAGCAGTTTCTTAGTTCTAGGTGGAGTAATAGGGGATTCTGAAGCTCTTTTAAACGCTGCAAATCCCAATTTGGCAAACGCATCGCTCTGTTTCATGGCCACTTGGAGAACATTTTGTACGTTGATGATACCTCCGCGCATAAATGGGGCAACAGTTGTGGTGCAAACGTCAGGGTAGTCAGTGTTGTCACATATCTTCTTTATAATATTATTAGTCTCAGCATTCCCACCATCGTCTTTTTGTGTATTGGTGGGAATAATAGTAGATGGGAAGCCAGAAATTTTATCAAGAGGGATGATAGACGGAAATTGTGATTGTGATTGTGCATTTTCATTTTCATATCCAGGAGGGTATGAAGAATGACTTGTTGGTGGATTTGCATTTTGTTTTGAAGTTGGTTGCATGTTTGGTGCATTATTTGGGAATGAGTATATATTATCATTATTAATAGATTGGGCTAAAGTGAGGGTGAATAGAAAGAAGAAAGAAAGGAATAAATATTCCATGTTTTATTTTATTCAAAGGTTTATGAACCAAATTGTAAAAGGGAGGAATGAATAGAAAGGAAAAGAAAGAGTAGGATGAACAATTAGTTAAGGGAGAGAGGAGAGTTAGAATTACCATAGAAAATTTGTTGACATGAATGAAAATAGGAGAACCTTTAAATTGTTAACAAATTAATGGAACTAGTGGTATATCTATATTGTCGGAACTCTCTACGTAATCTTATCGTATATCTTAGTTTATTTTTGGCTAATATCCACGGATAATGTAAGATATTTTTTACACGATCAAGTAATTTAAAGCTATCGTAAATAAACACTTTACTTTTTCAATATTTAAGTTTTTAATAAAATAAGTTATTGTAGAAAGTAACTTAGACGGTACAATCTATATTTATTATTCAACCTAAATTATGAACTTGTTTACCAAAAATACAAGGATTTCATTTTCTTGGTTTCTCATTCATGCATATTTTATTTCATCAACGTCACTCAAGTAATGAACAACATATATACACCGTTGAAATAATCCAAGCTATATTACACGTGGAAACTTTTATATATTTAAGTTTTTTTTATTAAAAAGAAAAAATTAGAGATGTTTTTCTTTTTTTTTGCTTAATCTTTTGTTATCAACTCTACCTAACAAAAGTGAAGGGTATATCACATCCTTTTCCGATCACATAATTATTATATTACGTAATTGCTATCCTAAGGATTATACTAATTCCAATTATCAAATGAATTTTCAAACAAAACGGAAGAACATGTTAACATATGAAAATGCAACCTATTGCAGCAGCAGTAAGCATTGGACAGTTGAATCTAGCAAGCACTTAATGATGAAGCCTGATTGAAGGAGTTCGAAAAAAGTTTATTTACTGCAGCAATCCATAGTGACAGGAATTACAGAGGTTCAACATGATGTTACACAATACACACATCAACATGTTCAATGTTCACGATAAGATAGAAGTTTAATCCGACACCAAGCTTAGAAAACAGAAGCGACTAATTTAACATAAAAGCCTTCAGCTTTGCCAGTTAAGGAGTTCCGCACATTGTAAAATTAGTCTTCTGCATTCTTCACAACAGTAACAGGGCAGGTAGCATTATTCACCACATAGTTGCTTACACTGCCCATAATAACCCTGTAAAGATACAAAAGGAGGAAGAACTATAAGTTAGACTATTCCCTTTATTTCGAGCAGACGTAGTAATGCAAATTGCTAAATGATTATGAGATTTTTGCTGAAATTTCACTTGAGTAATATCTGCAGACAGATTCAAAGTTCACTCATGCTACGTAAATACACATCGAATCTAGTAGCTTTGTCAAGGAATAAATGCAACCAAAGCTTCAGTTCTCCGCAATAGTTGCAAAAGAAAAGGCAGTTGATATACAACAGGATATTCAATTGCAAAAGGAATTCTAGAAAAAGATCAGACCTCTTGATCTTTCCAAGCCCTCTGTTCCCTATGACCAGACAGCTCAAGGGAGTTTTGTCGATTGCTTCACATAACTTCTCTCGAGCATCTCCCCAGAAAATTTTCATGACTACTGTAATCTGCTAATAAGGAGTAATCTTGTAAGAATGCTTGATCTAGTATGCTTCCTGAGAAAAACTGGATCTCATAAAAGAAGAAAAAATATCACCTCCATCTGCCTAGCGGCAAGGGTTATCATTTGCAATGTTTCAGGGTCAGGGTTAACCCCATACCTCTTCATTGTGTGGCCATCACATATCTCTGATAACGGTATTAAAGCTGCAACAAAAAAATGAATCTCAAAAGATGTATCAGAAGATGGAATCTCACTAATCAAATATCACATATTTTACCAGTAACACAAGCCCAAGGTGACATGCTTTCACTACTACAATTCTTACAAAGCTACTATAACTCTTGCACCTAGACACATCAAAAAAGTTATTCGTAAATAAAGATGGGTGCAAGCATGAATTAGATGATTTTGAATATGCAATGTTCTACCCAGTAAAAGATTTAACACTTTGGGTGTGTTCCAATTTTCACATGTTTGGTTGGTCAAATTCCTAAGAACTCATTTCTCTAGGAAAATAAGTTCCTCATATTCACTCTACCTCATTGCACTTATCCCCCTACCCACCTCACATAGTGTTTGTCTAGATCATATACGTACAAATGATTTTAGGATAATACTTTGCATACTGAACACCAAAAAAGAAAAAAATGAAAGTAAGAAATTCATTACTTTTCCTAGAGAAATGCATTTTCCTTCATACTGAACACACCCTTTAAGGTATATTAATATAAGTAACTGTTAAGACTTCACATCTATACATTCTCCTAATGCAATCTAGTTTCCTATCCCCTCTTACAACCAAGAAGAAATTCCCAAAATAAACACTTGTAATGTCTCTATATGACACGGATTGGGTTCTCTATGAAACTCAAAAAAACATGAGCTGCATCTTCAATCCTGATGATGAAACTCTACGTATGTATTTAAAAGTCTGTTCTTTAATGAACATAAAAAACTCCCCATACGTAGACGTCTACTTAACCCTTTCCATTCACCAGAGTTCGTATGTCTATGAACATGTAACCAACAAGGGCAAAACAAACAGATATATTTCTAGGTACTTCACCATAGAGAATTGAACCTTATCTGAACTTTTAAAGCACTATGATGTAGAAGTAGAAGCTACAAAAAGCTGCCACTCAAATAGATTAAGAATATAGCAGGACACAACAAAGATTGTAATCTACTCATAGGCGGAACTAGAAGCTCATATACAGGTTCCCCGAACCAGTAGCTTCTGCTCAAACAGTGTATCTAGATTAAGAAATTCATTAAATATTAAATTTAGAACTCAATTATTAGCAATCAAAGTAGTCATTCTAGAAGCCATAGAGTTGAAATTGTAACTCTGCCTCTTTATCTACTTATGTATATTCATTCAGGTTGATGATATCGAATAGAAAAGTGGCTCATACGATATGACCTAGATGATTAATTCCTATTTCAGCTAACTGCTCGCAATCCTCCTAATTTACCTAGACAGGTATACTTTGCAAAGCCCACATAGAACAAGTTTAGATGACCAATATAACAAAAAATACATATATGGATTCCTATTTGATTAGATAAATGTAGAGATGATGGCATACGAGAACCAGTGGCCTCCCAGAGCTGCATCTCTCCTTCTTCATAGTGTCCTTCAGGACGAACAGTAACGAGAATAAGATGATCCCCTTTACGAAGAATATTATCAATGGCCCATTTGAGAGCTTTGTTGCTGCAAGCTGAGAAATCGACTGCGACCCCAACAAATCTACCACCTCCTTCCATACCTACAACTCCAAGATTTTTGCTTGGTTAAACAGTTTTTTGGAAAACCAATATAGTGATAGAGAGAGCAATTGGGTTCAAAATGGAATTTTTTTGATGAAGAAGAAGGAAAAGTAGTGCGATGTTGATCTGTCACTGTATTTGCTACCACATGTAAAGCCAAAATGCTGTTGTTAGGACCCACTTTTATGGCTCATCAAATTTCCACGCGTCTCTTTTTTCTTTATATTCGTATTATATAAAGTTCAACTAAATTTAAATATAATCGACAAATTTTATTAAATATATTTTTGAAAGGCAATTTTATACTTAAAAAAAAACTCCAACTCCAGAGGGTAAAGTATTTTTTTTAACACAACTTCGTAGAAATAGGAAATGCTAATTCAGTTACTGCTGCCTTTGCTAACATTGAACATTAATTTTCCAAAATTTATCATTCCAAATCTTCTACTTTTGTTTTTTTAATGTAAAACAGAGATTTTTAGTTGATTTATCATATGAGATTTATTGATTTTTAATTTTTTTTTTCTTGCGTTCGATATTTTTACTAAACAGATTTATTGTTTATTTTTTTATATACATAGATTATTAGTTAATTATATACGATTAAACATATGTACATGCATACTTATTATGTCATTGGTTAATTTTTAATTTAATCAATTGGTTTAGATTAGTTTTCATCAATCTTCAAAGAAAAAAAAATCAACTTATGATAACATAAACTAACAAATTTAAGTTTAGAGCTTGTCTGAATTGACTTGTTACAAGTGTTTTAAATTAAAATAATTTTTAATTACTTTTACAGTGTTTAGATAAAAATAAAAAATACTTATAAGTAATAATTGTTAAACTTAATATATCACAAATAATCATATTTAATGGTTAACTTATAAACCATAAATTACCAGGCAACTGACAAAGAGAAAGAGTCCATGTTGAATTTGGAAGTCAAATATAAATATATTATTGTCTTGCAAGAGATTTAAATCTAAACTTACCTAATTTGATTTATTTGAAGATGACTAAAAATATAAATTAAATTCTTCAAATATTGTTGTCGGTTGCAATTTGTCAAAGTAGGCGTGATAGAAAGTGACCAGAATATGTGTATAAGAAATTTCGAAGACTAATACATATTTATAACAGCTTGACTTAGACAATTCATAACAGAAGAAATAAAAAAAAAAGTCAAATTGGTACAGATTTTTCTACTGTAAAATACTAGTAGATGACTTATATGTAACTGCGCATACGCCCGAAAGCGTTAGAAAATTGTTTTTATAAATATTATTATCTTATTTGTTGGATCGGATTGAATTTACTATTCCCTCCGTTCGGAATTCTTTGTCATGTTGCGCTTATCAAAAGTCAATTTAACTAATTTTCAAAGGTAAATTAGATCACATTAGATATTTTAAACAAAAAAAATAGATATCCTAAAACTATATGAAAATTATTATAAATTACAATTTTTTGCATATTAATATGATGAAAAAATACATCTTAAAATATTAGTCAAAGTTTTTATAATTTGACTCTAAAAATAGAAACCATAACAAACAATAACGGACAGAGGGAGTATTATTTTATATATCATTTGATTTACGACAATTTACCATTAAGTATAAAAAATTAGACTTACATAACAGATATTAATTTTTATTGGAAGAATTATATAATATAACAAATATAGGTTATGTATTTATGGTACATAATTATAGTTATAAAAACAACGCCATTCGCAATTATATTATCAAGTCTATAGCAAATACACCCACATACGTATAATAAATACAGTATAAATTCTATTCTCTTCCGAATTTCTCTTCTTTTTTCTGTAAATCAGTTCAACACGTATAGTTCCTTCCCAAATAAAATCTCATTTTAATGTGAATCTCCAATAAATTTTGAATCTTATACAATCAGATAAATTCTATTTAGTAGTTTTGAATTCGTATTTTTTGAGTTAATATCATATTTTCTTAGTTTTAGTTTGTAATATTTGTGTTAATCTCATCTTTTTTTTCATATTTGGGTCATTCAATTTGTTACAGTTAGGGTTAGCCAAAAGGACTTCTTAACTGTCAAAGTTTTGTGAAAGACCAAAAAAGATATTTAACGTTCAATTTTTTATTATCATCAGTTTTTTTTATCCGGGTGTATATATAAATTATGTATTTCTATTTAAATGTATGTATTAAACATAGTACAAATGAAAAACAATATGGTCGGATGTATACATAATCACAGCTTGTATTTGTATTCAAGTGATTGACCAACAAAATATTTGTATTCAATACGTGTTGTATTCAAAGGCACATCCTTTGCTATTCACATATAATACCTCATTGTATTCAGTTATAACTGTAACCACCATATGTATTTATTTATATTTGTATTCATTTTAAGCAACAATTGTGTTCAAATTGACCACAATTGTATTTGTATTTTGTAAGTAACCATTGTACTTGTAATAAACTGGCCATATTCTATTCATGTTGAAATACATGCAGAAAGATACATTTCATGTCAATAGTGAGCAATTGGGGTGCCTTGGACTTTGAAGAATTTCGATGATATTTGGGTCATTGACTAGATCAAAACACTTTGTACTAGTTCGGAATACCTATAATTTTGAGAGGCTAGTTATAATCTACATCTGGAAGATTGTTCATTTGCATGGTGTTAGGTTATTAACATTTTAATATTAATATTTAACATATTAAATTGCTTTATTTTGGAGTTATAAGAATGAACTTTGGAATGGATGACTTCTACATCATCCATTAGCATTGGTTATCCATCAATGTATTTCATTCTTAATTCCTCCATTACTCTTTGTAACCTATGTAACCTATGTAACTCCCATTGTAACCTATGTAACCTATGTAACTCCCGTTGTAACCTATGTAACCTATGTAACTCCTATTGTAACTTATGTAACCTATGTAACTCTCATTGTAACCTATGAAACTCTTAAGGCCATTATCTTCACTATTTACTACCTCCATTATCTTCCTATTCATTGCTAGGAAGACTTCTTGTAGTATAAATAGTGGTAGTCTTCATTTGGTTTTGGAGATACACAAAACACAAGAGAAAACAAAGAGTGAAAGAGTTAGTCTAAAAGAGAGTTCTTATTAGTTGAAGGGAGGTGTTCTTTTTTGTGGAGCTTTGGACTCAACTCTTGTCCAGAGTTGTTGAGTTATACTTTGTGAAGGCTGTTGTATCCTGGAGGGGACAAGTCAAAGAGGACTACTGCTGGACCGGTGAAAACATTTGCTGCAGTGGGCTTGAATCTCCTTAAAGAGAGCGAGATATCCGCGCCTCAGCCTGAAGAGATTACTTTCTTCATTTTATTTTCAATTGTAATCTTGCAATTTTATTATCTTGTAAGTTTTTTCACTAACAAATTTAAGGAGATTCAAAGATGGCTACAATTGAAAAAATCGCGGATGTCAAGATGGGAGATCTTAACAAGCCATTTCGGTTCAATGGTAAACATTTCAAGAGATGGAAGGGTTAAGTACTTTTCTACTTAAGTCTTCCCAATGNCTCTTTGTAACCTATGTAACCTATGTAACTCCCATTGTAACCTATGTAACCTATGTAACTCCCGTTGTAACCTATGTAACCTATGTAACTCCTATTGTAACTTATGTAACCTATGTAACTCTCATTGTAACCTATGAAACTCTTAAGGCCATTATCTTCACTATTTACTACCTCCATTATCTTCCTATTCATTGCTAGGAAGACTTCTTGTAGTATAAATAGTGGTAGTCTTCATTTGGTTTTGGAGATACACAAAACACAAGAGAAAACAAAGAGTGAAAGAGTTAGTCTAAAAGAGAGTTCTTATTAGTTGAAGGGAGGTGTTCTTTTTTGTGGAGCTTTGGACTCAACTCTTGTCCAGAGTTGTTGAGTTATACTTTGTGAAGGCTGTTGTATCCTGGAGGGGACAAGTCAAAGAGGACTACTGCTGGACCGGTGAAAACATTTGCTGCAGTGGGCTTGAATCTCCTTAAAGAGAGCGAGATATCCGCGCCTCAGCCTGAAGAGATTACTTTCTTCATTTTATTTTCAATTGTAATCTTGCAATTTTATTATCTTGTAAGTTTTTTCACTAACAATTTTTAAGGAGATTCAAGATGGCTACAATTGAAAAAACCGCGGATGTCAAGATGGGAGATCTTAACAAGCCATTTCGGTTCAATGGTAACCATTTCAAAAGATGGAAGGGTAAAGTACTTTTCTACTTAAGTCTTCTCAATGTTTCTTATGTATTAACTGAGAAGAATCCAAATAAAGAAGACATCACCACTATGAATGATGATGAAACTATTTCTCATCTAGAGAAAGTGGAAAAGTACGATGGTGATTCCTATAAGTGTCGGTATTATCTTCTTAATTGTCTATCTGATAATTTTTATGATTATTATGATAGAACTTACTCTAGTGCAAAGAAAATTTGGAAGGCATTGCAGAGTAAGTATGATACCGAAGAGGCTGGAGCGAAAAAATATGCAGCTAGTAGATTTTTTCGTTTCCAAATGGTGGACAACAAATCAGTGGTAGATCAAGCTCAAGACTTCATCATGATTGTTGGAGAGCTTAGGTCCGAAGAGGTTAAAATTGGAGATAACCTTATTGTTTGTGGCATAGTGGATAAACTTCCACCTTCTTGGAAGGAATTTCAAAAAACTATGCGCCACAAACAAAAGGAAACCTCTCTTGAAAGCTTGATAATGAAAAACCGCATGGAAGAAAAAGCAAGAGGCCAAGATGCACTTTTACAAACAGAAGAGAACAACATCACATAGAAGGTAAATTTAATTACTTCGAATAATGCTACTCCTGAAACTCACAAAAATACTTCTTTAAAGCCTAAGAAGAAAAAATTCAAGAAAAATAATGGTAGACCTCCCAAGAAAAATAATGGTGAAAATCACCAAGCACAAAATCAACAAGTTCAAGAAAAGGGACCATGCTTTGTTTGTGGCAAGAGTGGGCATATTGCTCGATTTTGCAGATTCCGGAAACGTGGTCCTAACCCTCAGGCAAACGTTACCGAAGAACCTTTTGTGGCGGTGATTACCGACATAAACATGGTTGAGAATGTTGATGGATGGTGGGCTGATTCTGGTGCAAACCGTCATGTCTGTTATGACAAAGACTGGTTTAAAAAATATACTCATTTTGAGGAGCCCAAAACCATCATGCTTGGTGATGCTCACACTACTCAAGTGCTTGGAAAGGGAGATGTTGAATTGTGTTTTACTTCTGGAAGGATATTAACATTGAAAGATGTACTTTATACTCCTTCTATGAGAAAAAATTTGATGTCTAGTTTTCTTCTTAATAAAGCAGGCTTTAAACAGATTATTGAATCTGATCAATATGTAATAGTGAAGAAAGGTATTTTTGTGGGGAAGGGGTATGCATGTGATGGGATGTTTAAGTTGAATGTTGAAATGAATAAAACTTCTACTTCTGTTTATATGCTTTCTTCTACTAATTTTTGGCATGCTCGTTTGTGTCATATTAATGATCGTTATGTTGGAATCATGAGTAGTTTAGGATTAATCCCAATGGTTAAAAAGAATTTTGAAAAGTGTGAGGCTTGTAGTAAAGCCAAGATCACTAAAAGGCCTCATTTTCAAGTTGAAAGAAAAACTGATTTGTTAGAATTAGTTCATACTGATATTTGTGAACTTGGTGGAATTCTAACTCGTGGAGGTAATAGATATTTTATCACTTTCATTGATGATTTTTCTAAGTTTACATATGTTTACTTGATGAAAAATAAAAGTGATGCTTTTGAAAATTTCAAAACTTATCTCAATGAGGTTGAAAATCAGTTTGGAAGAAAAATAAAAAGAATTAGAAGTGATAGAGGCCGTGAATATGAATCAAATGAGTTTAATTCTTTTGTTAGATCATTGGGAATAATTCATGAAACTACTCCTCCTTACTCTCCTTCGTCTAATGGAGTAGCAGAAAGGAAAAATAGAACTTTGGTTGAATTGACTAATGCCATGCTTATTGAGTCACATGCACCTTTAAATTTTTGGGGTGAAGCTATCTTAACTGCTTGTTATGTGTTGAATCGTGTGCCTCATAAAAAGTCTAAATTGACACCTTTTGAATTGTGGAAAGGTTACAAGCCAAGTTTGGGATATCTAAGAGTTTGGGGTTGTCTAGCCTTTGTGAGGCTAATGGATCCCAATATTACAAAGTTGGGTAAGAAAGTTACTACTTGTGCTTTTCTTGGTTATGCTTCAAATAGTACAACCTATATATTTTTTAATCTTGAAGATAATATTGTAATAGAATCTGGTGATGCTATTTTTCATGAAAATAAATTTCCTTTTGATACTAAAAATAGTGGGGGTCAAAGGATTGAACAAAATATTTTGTCACTACCTAGTTCTTCTACTTTAACTTTGAAAAATAAAGAAGTTGGTGATTTTGAGTTAAGAAGAAGTAAAAGAGCTAGAGTAGAAAAAGATTTTGGTCCTGATTTTTATGTGTTTAATGTTGAAAATGACCCTCTAACTTTGAAAGAAGCATTATCTTCACATGATTCTATTTTTTGGAAAGAGGCTGTAAATGATGAAATGGAATCTCTAATTTCTAATAAAACTTGGAAGTTAGTTGATTTACCACCGGGTTGTAAAACAATTGGTTGCAAATGGGTCTTAAGGAAAAAGTTGAAACCGGATGGTTCTATTGATAAATACAAGGCTAGGCTAGTTGCAAAAGGTTTTAAACAACTAGAAGGCCTAGAATTTTTTGATACTTTTTCTCCGGTAACAAGAATTACATCCATTAGACTTTTAGTTGCTATGGCTGCAATTTTTGATTTGCAAATTCATCAAATGGATGTAAAAACTGCTTTTCTAAATGGAGACCTAAATGAAGAAATTTATATGGACCAACCCGAGTGTTTTGTTGAAGCAGGCCAAGAAAGCAAAGTATGTAAACTTACTAAATCCCTATATGGCTTGAAACAGGCACCAAAGCAATGGCATGAAAAGTTTGATTCCTGCATGATTGAAAATGATTTTAAAACAAATGAGTGTGATAAGTGCATATATCATAAGTCTTGGAATAATTCTCATGTGATTATTTGCCTATATGTTGATGATTTGTTGATCTTTGGCTCTAACATGAATGTTATTGATGAAGCTAAAAATGTTCTTAGAAGCCATTTTGATATGAAAGATCTTGGTGAGGCAAATTTTATTCTTGGAATAAAAATAACAAGAACATGTGAGGGGATTTTCCTTGACCAGTCACATTATGTTGAGAAAATTTTGAAAAAATATAACTTTCATGATTGCAAGCATGTTGCTACTCCTTTTGATTCAAGTGTTCACTTATTTCCTGTTGAAAGTGAAAATGATGTAATAAATCAAAAGGAATATGCTAGTATAATCGGAAGTTTGAGATATGTGACTGATTGCACTAGGCCTGATATTGCATATGCAGTAGGAGTACTTGGCAGGTTTACAAGCAAGCCAGGTAATGAACATTGGCATGCTATAACAAGAGTTATGAGATATTTAATTGGAACGAAAAATTGTGGTTTGTTCTATAAAAAATATCCTGCTGTACTTGAAGGCTTTTGTGATGCGGATTGGAACACTTTGTCAGGTGATTCCTGTTCTACCACTGGTTATGTCTTTACTTTAGGTGGTGGTGCTGTTTGTTGGAGATCAAAAAAGCAAACTATAATTGCTAACTCTACCATGGAGGCTGAACTAATTGCTTTAGCTTCAGCTAGTGAGGAAGCGAATTGGTTAAGAGATTTATTGTTTCAAATTCCTTATTTTGAAAAACCAATTCCTCCTATTTTAATTCATTGTGATAGCACCGCTGCAATTGGTAGAGTTCAAAACCGTTATTACAACGGTAAATCCAAACCTATAAGGAGGAAACACAGTAATGTAAGATCGTATTTGACAAATGGTACCATTAATGTTGATTATGTCAAATCTTGTGATAATCTTGCAGATCCTCTTACGAAGGCCTTAACAAGAGAAAAGGTCTGGAGCACATCGAGGGGGATGGGATTGAAGCCTACAAATCCTTGAGTCATATATGAGGAAACCCAACCTGGGGACTAGAGATCCTATAACCAGGTTCAAAGGGAAAAACTAATCATATGATGACTTGTTGTGAAAAATGCACTATTTTTTTTCCCCTCCCTATGATGTGAGTGCATTATTTCCTGTAGTTTGTGAAGGTTGAGTTGATAAAACTCTTAATGAATATCTGTAGCCCGTATGGGTGGAGTGTTAATCTTACAGGAGCACTCTCGACAGATTTCACCTATGTGATGTGTGGAAGTAGGTCGCTTCCTATGAGAATGGGGCTTATTCTCAAATGCACTCATGAAACCGGGATAGCACATGGCCATAACGTGCTGGCTGTTAAAGCTCATGTCAACACCTTGATTATTATGTGTGAGCAGTGATATTTTATTTCCCTTAAGCAGTCATAGTTCAAGTCTGAGACCACTACGACTCTGGAGTAAAAGTTACTGTTTCACTAAGTGGAGGTTCAATGCAGAGCACACCTTCATTATGCATAGTAGTCTTCCTTCAACTGATATACTCTCTTATCTAAATATTAAAATGAGTGGGGGATTGTTAGGTTATTAGCATTTTAATATTAATATTTAACATATTAAATTGCTTTATTTTGGAGTTATAAGAATGAACATTGGAATGGATGACTTCTACATCATCCATTAGCATTGGTTATCCATCAATGTATTTCATTCTTAATTCCTCCATTACTCTTTGTAACCTATGTAACCTATGTAACTCCCATTGTAACCTATGTAACTCCCATTGTAACCTATGTAACTCCTATGGCCATTATCTTCACTATTTACTACCTCCATTATCTTCCTATTCATTGCTAGGAAGACTTCTTGTAGTATAAATAGTGGTGGTCTTCATTTGGTTTTGAACACAAAAAAAAACACAAGAGAATACAAAGAGTGAAAAAGTCAGTCTAAAAGAGAGTTCTTATTAGTTGAAGGGAGGTGTTCTTTTTTGTGGAGCTTTGGACTCAACTCTTGTCCAGAGTTGTTGAGTTATACTTTGTGAAGGCTGTTGTATCCTGGAGGGGACAAGTCAAAGAGGACTACTGCTGGACCGGTGAAAACATTTGCTGCAGTTCCTTAAAGAGAGCGAAATATCCGCGCCTCAGCCTGAAGAGATTAATTTCTTCATTTTATTTTCAATTGTAATCTTGCAATTTTGTTATCTTGTAAGTTTTTCACCAACACATGGTATGTCTATTTCCATAATTTAAAGGTCTAACATAATGCAAGTTAGCAGCGTAAAATGATTTCATGTTTTCAACTAGCCTTTTAGCTTCACAGCAACTAATCATCCTTTCTATACTGAAGAGGGTATCTCCAAAACGCATCTGTTTCTAAATACAACAAAAAATTTACATGATTTATACTGTTACAAAGCACTTTGTTTAGAGCATAACACCTCTTTGATTCAAGACTCGGGACCAACATAGAAGATAAATATGGAGGGTTATTTTTACCTCAGGCCGAACATGTATTTATTTTGTATGTCTTAAAATTTTTGCAATATATTTCTTTCAAATCCTAAATCTCATCGATGAAGCTGGCAGAAACTCTATCATCAGATGCAAGTAATGGTTCTAAGTTTATTCACACTTCATTGCGCGGGTGATCTCCCATGCAATTGTGTCATGATCTTGATCCATAAGTCCTTTAACCTTTTTCCTGCAGTTCACCAATGCAACTTTGAATGTTTCGTGCTCAAGGGATGATGGGTACATTATCTGCTCTTCCTGATATGTCAAATCCATGAAATAAAAAATAGTAAGAGGAGAAATTAGCACTTTTTCATGCTATCAAAAATCAAACAAAGTTCTCATCAAAGGTCAATCATTACTCGTTCTATAAAGAAATCTGCAGCAGACACTTTGTTCGTTGAAGAAACATGGACACAGTAATTCTTTTGAAGTGCCAAAGTAGGATAAAATTATGGAGACTACATATAGAATATTTAGTTGCCTGTCTATGGCACTCACAAATTGGAAAAAAAAAAAAATCAAAGTAGTTAAATTTCACCATTTACTTGAAATTTGTGGCAAGTGAAACAAATTTCTCATGAAAGAAATCAGCTGGTATATATATCGGAATAAATTCAGAATATTATAATCCAAATTCCAGTTTTCATGTCAGGTAGTTGGGTTTACCTCTGGTAGTTCGCAGAATTCATCAGGAGTTATTTGCAGCAACTCCACAGCAGTTTGACCAGTACACCAAGCAAAGAGTTTTCCACTCTCATCTGCAATAGTTATTTTTAAATGGAAATTCCTTGCTAAATCTGCATTGCATTTACGTTGACAGAAGTTGCACTTGAGGTCTTCACCGGAACCATCATCAAGAAAGTAACCACAAGATGTATGTGATAGTCGCGCAGTGACATGACAATGTTCAATTTGATCCAGCCAGACTCTACATACCTGGAATACAAACAACAACACAACCATAACTGAAAGTGCATATTCTCCAATCACTTCAGTGCTGCGTAAGTAGCATAATGACAACAGAATAGAGAATCAACGAGACTCTAATAAGTTGATAATATTCTCTGCATCTCTAGCATTTCAACTAACAGGTAACCAGAGGGGCTTAGTAGGAAAGACATTTTTACTTCAAAAGCACAATTCTTTAACTTCATTAAGCTCTTTAATATTTGAAAAGAAAAATACACAAGTGATTGTTGGGGTTCTTTGACTGAACTTCAACTCTAGGGGTGTAACAAGTCAAACCATAAAGTCAAATCGAACCGACGAACCAAATCAAACCGAAAAAAAAAATGATTTTTGCTTTGGTTTGGCGGTTGAAAAAAAACTGACCACTCTTGATTTTGTTTGGTATTAAAAGAAAAAAAGTCAAAGCGAACCCAAACCAAACCAACATAATATATATATATATATATATATATATATATATATATAAAATTTTCTTTTATTTATAGATTAAAGATATTATTTATAGTCTATTTTGTCGATATATTTTAGTTGGTTTATATTTTTCAATGTTTATGTACTTTATTTCAAATTTAGGCTTGTAAAATTTGTAAATATTTTATTTTGTATTAAGATCAGAAGTTACAATTATATTGTTATAGTTTTTCAAATTCGAAGTTAACAATTTACTTTGTAAACATTTCGTTCTGTATTCAGTTTGACTGTATCCTTTAATTTTATTAATTTAACATAATGAACGATTATATTTAAAAAAAAATACTTTGTACTCGAGTGAATTTTACCGTCTTTACGAAAATTTCTATTCATTTAACATTTATTAAGTTTAACTTATCACACAAGTAAGTGAAAATACATTTGATCTCTTTCTCAAACACCGAATAGTTGTAAATAAATAAATAAATCCGAAAGAACCGACTGAAACCGAAACAAAAAAAACGACTTTGCGTGGTTTGATTTGGTTTTTAAATTTAATAAACCAAAATAACTGATTTAGGTTTTTTAATGAAAAACCAAACCAACCGATGTATGTACACCCCCTATTCAACTCTATAAACAGAAATAAAGGCAAGAAGAAGAGAAGAAATATTTTCTGGTGGAAAGATGATTTTTAGTTGAACTGAAGTGGGTGTTCAAATACAGAGAAAATGCAATAACTAAGGCCTATATCTAAGCAACTATTTTGCACATAATTCTATGATAAACAAACTCTTAAAAATAGCAACTTAACTCCTAAAAAACAACAAACTTAAAATGTTGAAGATGACTAAAAAGCTGGAGAAAATCCAACAACTTCTAGTCACTGAGCAATTAATAACAATGATCAAGTAGCTGAACAGACCCTAATCATATGGAAAGTTGTTCAACTTTACATGTGATGCAGAAACTTTAACGCTAAAGCAAGAAGCAATACCTAAGTTGCTTGTTCTAAGACACAACTACAAAATAGTACTGTTAGATTGTCATGACGCTTGTCTGTTTTCTCCACATGCAATAATCATTGGAAGTCAACACTAGCATAAAAGCAATAAACCCAGATTTTATAAATCAGTGCTCATATAAAGTAAATACCCCCTTTGACATTTAGGGAGGCCAGAATCCTAGCCCTCCTTCACCAACAAAAATTATAGTTGACATGTGGACATATAACAGGTGGATCTTGAATTTTAGAAGACATTTCAATGATTGGGAGGTTCAAAGAGTGGTTGATTTATTCGGCAAACTTGATCAACTTCATGGGGTTCAAGCTGGTGAAGATCTTCTGTGGTGGCAGGGAAACTAAGGCATTTTAAGGTCAATGCTGCCTACAAAGTCATGAACCAGTGCAGCCACCAGAAAGCAAACTGGCCATGAAAGCAGATTTGGAGGATAAAAGTCCCCTGCAAGATATCACTTTTTGAATGGTTACTAGCAAAGAAGGCCACTTTAACAGTGGACAACTTGTTGAGCAGAGGTATGACATTGTGCTCAAGATGCTTCCTGTGTGTAAAGAAACAGCTGAGACAGTCAACAATCTGTTTCTGCATTGACCATACACAACTCATTTGTGGAGAATCACCTAAACCTTAAGGGGTCGTTTGGTTTGAATACAAGTTATGATGGGATAAGTTATGCTGAGATTATTTCTTATTGAGTGTTTTGTTTTTGTTAGAGTTGGTAAAAGTCCACACTGGTTCGGGAATAGAATGGTGGTTTCCTTATATGGACTTGGGCAATCCTCCCCTTAGAGCTTGCTTTTGGGGTTGAGCTAGACCCGGTGTCATATTTTTACATGGTATGGTATCAAAGTCAGGTTCATCTCGTTTGAACTCCTTGTCCACGCTCCAATTGTACCTGGGCGTAAAGGGGGTGTTACAGTGAGTAAAAGTCCACATTGGTTGGGGGATAGACCGGTGGTCTCCTTATATGGACTGTGAAAAGTGATATATAAAAAGGGTTTAAAGGAATAACTTTGTCATTTACCTATTTTCTCCTGGGATTACTGTACCACCAAGGGGGAAGGATAACTTATCCCGGTACTAATTATTTATCCCATGATAAGTTATCCAGGGACTTGCCAACCAAACAACAAATCAAAAGGCACTATAATTTAATCTCTGAACTATTTGGTATTGTCCTTCACACCAAACAACCCCTAAAGGAATAACATAGATAAAGGCTCTTAGCAGCTAGTAGGGAACATGTTCACATGCTAAGGATAGAGGTAGATGGAGAATTGATCAGTATCTGGTGGACAATCTGGAAAAAGAGGAATTCCAAATGTTTTACGAGCTTAGACAATGGTGTGCATAAGATCCAGTTGAACTTCATCGTACAGCTATGTTTTTGGTGTAATCAAATTCTCTAATGATATTGTGTCTATCATAGGTGTTTTAGATTTATAGCTTGAGAGGGAAGATACTAGAGCTCCATTGTAAATAGGTTTCTGTACTACCCAAGTGCTGCTTTGATCCCTGATATAATACAAAGCTATTAATATAAAAAAAACCTAGCCCTTTGCAAGGAGATCTTGAACATGAATGTCAATGTTTAAAGCAAGAGAACATACAAGAGTACCAGTAGGCTCGGCTGATAAATCAGAAAGGCAGGATAACTTGTGAAGACAAGATGAGTTAAGCAGCGCCGGTAAGCAGCTAATATTAATAAATGAAGCTCCAGCATCATTCTCAACCCACCGCAATGCTAGACTGTCAAAGTAGAAAGAGTAACACGGTAAGATGATCAAGCTGTTAAAACAGATGGCTAAGTTACTTTTTTCTCTATCTTTTCTTTATATAAAATCCATGGAAGATGAAGTTATATATATAAGTTAACATCTATGCAGATCACATATTATCAGAACATTCACCTTTTTCCTGTACCCACAGAACACGTCAAACCAGATATGTAGATAGTGTGCCCCAGTCCTAGCCTCCCCAGTGACCTGCAGGGGATATATTTCTGTGAATATGTTTTTCACAGTGATTGATCAAAGAGAATTTGTGTAACTTATTGGTTTGAAACATATGTTTTTTTCAAATTGATAGATCAAAGAGAATAGCATGTGACTTTAAGGTTTGAGAAAAATCTTCCTACCAGGACTGAGCAAAATGTAGTCTCGCCCAAACTGCACCAGTTACATCTTGAATCTTAACAGAAAGTACTGACTCTTGAGTACTTGTGATGTCAGAAACAATACCGTAGAGGCTTATTCCAGTCATCTTCTCCCGAAGATCAACAACAAATGACTGCAGACTTTAAAGATGTAAGATGTCAATAACAAATGCAACTGCATAAAAGTGAGCAATGGTGTACAACAAAAAGACCATCCAGATTATTTTATCACCAACAAACATGATTATAGACTATTCAAACTGTTCACTTTAGAGAATGCTTTGTAAGAACCAAGGTAAACATAACAGGTTCTAAAACTTCATTTACACTTCTGTGCAGTGCATCAAAAAGCATATAAAGCTCTATGTATAAGAAACAGACATCAATTGATTTTTTTGTGAAATCTAAATACGAACCGAAAAATAGCTTGCCATAAATAACAAATACACAGTCAAGTCAGAAGCAGTGGCATCACTCTCGAAGGATGTAAGAACCCTATATTGAAAATAGAAAGGCATGCAAACGAAACATTTATGGCGGAGGTGAATGAACTAGCATGTCAGTTAATATGTGCTTAAAAGTCAGCAACATCTTAAAAAGAGCCGCTCTTTTTTTGATTCTGAAATTCAGAGCTAAATGCAAGGAAGATATAAATTCCAAAAATCTATATTTCTATAGAATCTGATAACAGAATGTTAAGGAGCACAGGCTTACTCGGAAAGGATAATTACTGAAGTCAATAGAGCCTTGAGAATCGCAAGGCAAGAAAACCTGGGAGACTACAAGTCCCTGACTCGGATCCAAAGCTCTTGATAGTTTTGGTCCTTTGCTATGGTTCTGTGTCAGTGCTAGGGATACCTGAGAAGACCCTGATCTAAGTTTTCATGCAGTTACGAAAATTAACATCTCTTACATCAATTATTCAGGACTTACTTGCTCCTCATTCTGAACAAAGGGCACCAGATATAGCTGTGTTGCAGTACCATATTCAAGGTAACATTCTTGAGATGTTTCAACAGCACTATCTGTTGAACTCGAGATAAATGGTCTATCCAGGGCAAGTGTACTTCCCACACTGAATAGAACGAAGTTACAGCCAGGTACAAAAACAGGAAAAAAAAAAATAAAGCAAAAAAAATGATTAAAGGAACATATGGTATTCTACCTGAATAGATTTGCAAGCAGAACCTGCTCACCCC
>NC_028637.1:79444949-79469949 GCF_001406875.1 Solanum pennellii | reverse complement strand
CTTTGACCTTATCCCTACCTTGTGAGAGGTACAGAGACTATTTCCAATAAGTTAGAAAAATAAATTTTAATGAAGGGTCATCATAATTCAACTCTATCAGACCAAAAAGCTCAATACCTGCGGTGAAGATACAGATCTATTGTATTAGAACTCCAAAAATCACCCAGATGAAGCATATAAATGTTTGTTCCTGGAAAATCCAGCATATAATATTTTTTATATACAACCTTAAGAGTGAGCCAATTACAAGAAACCCAGTGTATGGAAAATGAACTGGATCAGAAACTCCACGCAGAAAAAGTAACTTTCTTTAATACAATACTTCAGAAACAATACATGGATTAAACTTGATATTTATGTTCTTCTTATCATAATTTAATTAATAAAAGAACTGCTATTAAAGTTTGAAAACAATGCAAGTGATGCAAAAAAGGTTCTCCAAGAATAAACAGTTTTCAAGTGCAAAGACTTTAAGCATCATTTGCACAATACAAGTTTCATAATAGTGAAATAAAATCGAAGCATAGACAAGTGAAAGACATCTGAAGATGTAATAATTTATTAATCAAGGTACAACAGATTAAGACAGTTTATTCAAAATAGCACAACGTAATATCCATGCATTATCACCTCATGAAATAAAATGTACATTGGTGGAACCAAACCTAAAAGCTCAAATGTACCTGGAAGGATGTAAGTGTCTATAATAACAGCTTCAATTACACTGTTCAAAGATAAAAACTTTTTCTCATATATGGAGTCAATGGTGACAGTATTAGGAAGCTTTGCCCTCTTGTGTTTCTTCTTCAACTGAAGAATACATTCTGACTGTTTCTTTGGAGCTCCACTCTTATTCAATTCATTCCAAGCCTGCATATCATTATTGTTAAATCCCTAAAACATTTGAACTTCAAAATACAACTTCAACCTAGCATATAACTTACAGAACGAAAAAAAAGGTATTCCCAAAAAAGAGTGACAACTTCCAGGTTACGAGCACAACCACATTTAGTTTCCGATCTGAATTCAAAAATCATTTTCTTAATCCCCTGTCCAATTCATGTGATGCACTCCTCATTAGTGTGTCCCAAAAAAAAGTATAGCTTTCTATACTCAGAAAGTATTTGACTTCAAACTTTTCACTTAAGCCATGACGTGATATTTATAATCATTTGTTTGTTTTGAGTACAAAATGTCACAAGTCCAAATCATGTCAGCCATACCTGTTATAGCTCCTTTGAACAGCAATAATGGATCAATTGAGATAACTTCAAATTGGACATAATTTTTTTGTTTTTATCAATTTATTCTAGTATATGCATACAAAATGTAGTAGAGTTAAGCCCTCTTAAACCTACAAGCTTGAATTTTTTTTCTTAGATAAATTAGGATAAAATAGATTCTCAAGTAACTTGCACAACAATTGATGAGTAGGTCAGTTCAAAAGAAATGTTAATCAATAAAATGGAGGGAGTGATATTCCCAAACAAAAATTACATATTTATAAGGAATAGTGACATTCTTGACAGAGAGTAAGCAAATTACTGATCACAAAGTTACTACCGCAAAAAATCAAAAAATACAAATAAATTTATCATTAAACAAAATTCACCAAAACTGGCAGTAATGAACCTGAAAGAGATCAGAGAGGAGAATGGCGGAGGTAACTCCAGAGGAATAAGCAATGCAAGTCTTGAGAATCCTTGAAACAATCCATCTCCAACTAGGTCCCTTCGAATCATCTCCGTTACCGTCACTATCGGGAGATAGAAGAGACTTAGCGTATTCAATGAATTGAAGAAATGGATCTTCTTCCTCTTCTACTGCTACTTCTCTTTCTCCTCCGCCATTCCACTGGCAGCGCTCAACTTCCATGGCTGACGCCTCATTGTCCGTCATGCCTGATGTGAAATAGAGCTTCTCCGGTAAGCTTTTGAAGCGAAACCCTAATTTTTTATGTGAAAATGGCGGATTCTTTATATATAAGGGGATAACTCTAGCGCGGGAAAGTTCTGCAGATAGTAGTTGGGTCTTGTGGGGATGTTCTCCAAATTCCAACTCAGCATGCTCCATATGTGGGGTGTGTTTGGCATGAAAGGAAAATTTTCATAATAATTTGTGGCTCAAATTTGAATAAATTTTAAATTTTAAATCACAATTTAAAGTTTCAAATTCTCCTATTCAAAAAGTAGAACTTAAAATTTCAAGTTATGACTTCAAATTTTTAAAATATAAATTGACCCATAAATTTAAATTTTTTAAAAATATTAATAATCATATTCGATGAGAAAAAATTGTATATTAAGAATAACTAGGTATTACTATTATTCATTTATTTGACTATGAAGCTTTTAGCATTATGTCTACTTGAAATTTAATAAAGATATATAATTAAAAACATTTATTTTTATATCATCAAAATAAATATGAAAATATTTGAAGTAAGTGCAAAATCGTTATCACCTCAACTTTGCTTTAAAAATCAAACTACCAACCTTCACCATAGCAAATAGCGGTCGAGGAAGACTGAGGATTGAGGACGTTGATCATGAATTTGAGTTTACAAAGGACACACAAATGGATACTACCTCTACAACATCTATGTAATATCTCAGGAAAACAAACAGACTTGGACTTTTCAGCAATAGAAACAGGTGAACCACGGAGAGGTTCACGAGCTGTGATCAAGACCACGGTCTGTCACCCTCATCGTGGTTCACACCCACCCAGAAATGGTGGACCACGGAGCTTTTCATGGGTCGTGTACCACCACACGAGCCGTGAAAAGGCTCGTGGGAGACAGGCAGAACAAACCAAACTCAGGCACCGCCCACCACGGGTTGTGGTCTCGATGACGGGCCGTGGATGTGTCCCTCGTCTTGAGGAAGTAGACCCTAGCCCCAAGTGAAGAACCATGGTGACCTTCACGGTCTGTGGTCCTTCACACGATCCATGAAATGAACCGTACATGGGAGTATCTGAAATTGGTAAGCTCAGGCTAGCAACGACGACCCACACGACAGACCATGGTTCCATCAACAGTCCGTCAATGGCTCCCCGGATGGGCCTCATCATTTATTAAGTTGGGATCGTTTTGGTCTTTCCCCCTATGCATTGGGCATTAAACTACATCGTTTTACACCTAAATTACGTTATTTTACTTAGTTTAGGCCTAATAATCTAGTCAAAACCTAACCAAAATCATTATTCACCAAAATTCATCGAATATAGAGCAAAAAGAAGGGAAAGTCGACCAGCCTATCAAGTACAAGTAGAAGGTTTTCTTCAGTTCCAACCCCGAAATTGAAGGATCTCTCTATAGATTTCATCACTAGGTATGTGAGATTTCACTAGTGGGTTCCTTTCATCCACTAGGTCCCTAGAACTCAGTCAAATTCTTAATTCTCTATATCTTGTTTAGACCTAGGGTTTGTAAAACCTTGGATAGTATTCATAATCGAAATATTATGTTTTCTTGGAAAGTTTGCTTAGTTCCTTGTATGAAACTAAGAACCCTAGTTGGGTAGATTTTCTTATTTCATGAAGTATACTTGCTAGATTAGTTAAATAGATAAACATGCTCTAGTTTTCAAATGTTACATTGTCAGTTCCTAAATGTTGCATTCTCAAATTTGTATGTCAGAACGTTGAGTTATCCAGTATTTCGGTTATGTTATGTCATATACATTTCCAGCTGAGAGTAGGCTTACATCGAGTTGGACTAGGGTTCAGTGTACCCTCATAGTCCCATAATTACGTGCCCCTGAAGGAGCATAAGTCCTCTCTGTTGGGCATCAAATTTAGTGATCACGCTAGTCATGCCTTTATATCCCTAGCAAGGTATATTGGGTCCTCTTGATGAGGTGTATACGTCGGACTCCACGTTTAGCTCACCTGGTTTTATGTTGATTAATAGTAGCTCCCACAGTCAAACTTTTAGTGCATTTGACCAAGTTTTTAACATATATTTCAGCATTTAGTTATGTTAAGTCATGATACACACTTGGTCATTGCATTCAGTGTAGCTTTTCAATCAGTGATTATTTCCTTATTCAGCTTATATCGTTGCTCAGTTATGATTTGTGCAGTATATATATTTTGTTTTTCTTATTATCTATATATTGCATGCTCAGTACATTCAAGTATCGACGCATGCTCTGCGCTACATCCTTTCATGATGTAGGTTCAGGTACTCAGCATTCAAACCGCGCTTAGATCGATCCTCGATCTATACTCAGCAACTACAGTGGTCAATCCTCATACTTCGAGGAGAATATACATGCTTTAATTTCAGTTTCAGTTCTATTAGAGTTAGTCGGGGAGCATGTCCCAGCAACTTGACTCAATTAGACGTTTTTCAAACATAGTAATAGTAACAACTTGACTTGTTAAGTTTGATCTTTTCAATTGTTATTAAACTCTTAGTATGTTTTATACATTCAAACTAGTTGGACATTCTCCATTCTCATTTATCTACTATTTTAGATTCCGTATAGTTCTTGTTTATTTAGTTATATTTCACTATGTTTATGATATGCAGAAATATGGTTAGCTTGGGGTCACTCATGATTCTAGGTCCCGTGTTACGTCATGGGGAAAGCCTTGGGGCATGAAAATCTACCCAACAAACAACTTCACCTAAGATAGAGCCGAGATGGAAATGGGCATTTTCATGGAAGCCAACGAAAATAGGTGTTTTCTCAACAGCATAGAGCTTAAAGTTGAGGCACCTATGTTGTTTTGTGGAATCAATCGTAGATCGTAAGGCAGAGTTGAACGCTAAATCTGAATAAAATGAGATAGAAATGGAAGAAGATCTAGACAAGCTTTCAGCTAAAACAATGACTGAAGAGATACTGAAGTGCCAAGACAACAGATGGAAAAGAGGAAAGCGACTTGGGGCATAAACTGGTCTATTTGCAAAAAATGAACGGCGGGTATAACCCTCCATTTTATCTATCTGGTTGTCATTAATGGTAAAACCAACAGTGGTGGTGGAGAGTAGCGAGACAATGGATCAGAAAAAGGAGTGAACAAATGTTGTTATTCTACACACTATGGGAGAAACACCATCGTTTTGTTGAGAAAACGCAAACTAACACAAAAATCTATATGGTCAAAAATTGTAATAAAAATGGGAAAATAATGACACCAAGAATTTTATGTGGAAACTCTTCAAAGTAAGGAGAAAGTTACAGATCAAGAGGAACAATTGATATCACTGTAAGGAATTTTACAATGTAGAGTCACGAGTATAATACTTAAAGTGACTACTACACACTCAAAAAGAATAACATTCTTTTGATTTACCACTTTACTAAAATACATCTCACACTCTATTTTTCTTCAAAGATTAATTTCTTTTGTGTCTATGGTATACCTCACTTTGCTCTCAAAATGATCTCTTTTTTCTGTACCTTGATGGTTCTACGAATGGTTAAGAGTGCTCTATTTATAGAAGGAATTTTTTTTTGCATATTGATGTCATCAATGACATCAATAAGGAGCAAAAATTCAAAATGACATTTGTTTACATTTGCAGCTACTGTTACTTTTTAACAATTGCTTGCAACAATTGAGTATTAAAATTTGACTAATAAGAAACAGGGGATGGACCCCCCCCCCCCTTTCAGTACCATGCACTAGGAGGAGATATTTTCATCTTTTTTAGAGATAACTCATACCCACAAGTTCTTTGCATAACTCAAACTTGTCTTTCGACATCACCTTGGTCAACATATCTGTAGGATTTTCACTTGTGTGAATCGTTTTAGGTGAAGTGATTCATTCTCCATTTGCTCATGAATCCAATAATATGAGACATAAATGTATTTTGTCCTTGCATGGTACATGGAGTTCATGCTGAAGTCTACTGCACTATGACTCACAATAGACATACTTAATCTGTTGCAACCCAAGTTCTTGAAGAAATTACTTGAGCCATATCATCTCTTTGCTGGCTGTAGTAGCCACGTATACTCAAATTCAGTTGTCATTAGTGCAACACACTTCTGCAACTTCAAATGCCATGATATAGCTCCCACTTCAAAAGTAAATAAATATCGAGTAGTGGATTTTCCATTATCAAGGTCACCTGCTATATCAACATTTGTATAGCCCTTCAAGAGTGGATCTTATGCACCAAAACACAAGCTTTCATCTGAGTCTCCTCTAAGATAACCGAGTATCCACTTCACAACTTTCCAATGCTCTTTTTCGAGATTGTCGAGAAATCTGCTGACAACACCAACTGCATGAAAAATATTAGGTCTAGCACATACCATTACATACATTAGACTTTCGATGATGGAGGAATATGAATATTTGGTCATGTTCTTTTTTTCCTCTGTAGTTGTAGGACACATTTTCTTGCTTAACTTCATATGACCAACAATAGGTGTGCTAACAGGCTTAACATTCTTCATATAGAAGTACTCTAGTACACGTTCAATGTACTTCTTCTGTGACAAATGAATTTTCATTTCATCTTTGAGACGAGTAATTCTCATGTCCAAAAATTTCTTGGCATGATCCAAGTCTTTCATAGCAAAAGACTTACACAACTCTTTCTTCATATCAACTCGTCAATCTTGAAAGTATTTTTGTCCACAATCAACAAGTCATTCACATACACCAAAAGGATGATAAAATCATCGTCTTGATTTTTTTGTACAAATACACAATGATCTGAAGAAGTATTCTTATAGCCTTGGTCCCCCACAATAGATTCAAACTTCTTGTACCACTATCCAGGAGCTTGTGTTAGGCCATGGAGACTCTTTCTAAGTTTACGCAGATACCATTTACTTTGAAGCCATCAGGTTGTTCCATATAAATCTCTCTTATAAGTCATCATGAAGGAAAGTCATCTTCACATCCATCTGCTCAATCTCTAAATTAAGGCTAGTAGCCAAATCTGTAACTGTACGAATGGAGGAAATTTTCACGATAGTAGAAAACATTTTGTCAAAGTCAATACCCTTCCTTCGACCAAATTCATTAACAACCAATCTAGCTTTGTACCCGACCTTCAAGTTGTGTTCTTTCACTTTAACTTTGAACACTCTCTTGTTCTTATAATCTCTCATGCCTTTGGTTAATTTTACCAACGTGTGGTTGTCATGCATACATCTTGCATCCATTGATCCTTATGCTCATCTTCCACGGCCTCTTCATGACATTCAGACTCTACCCCCCGTCAATGAGTAACACATACTCATTAGGTAAGTAACGAGAGGAAGGAACTCATTGTCTTGTGGACCTCCTAAGCGGAATATTTGATTCGTCCACAAGTTCGTGAGTAGAAGGATCATCAATAACAACATCATTTTTATTATCAACATCAACATGTTAATTCGATACATGATTATGACATCACCATGATCATCAAGTCCAACAACATCATGCACACTTGTGTGAGGAACTCCATCAAGATGAACTATGCCATCAAAACTTGAAGATTCTAGCTTCTCCACTTTGTCAATATCTTCAATGGTTTGATTCTCCAGGAAAACAATATCATGGGTCGTATGTGCTCTTACAAGCCGTAGGTAGGAACCATAGGTGAAAAGGTAAATGTTTTCCAAAAAGTCAAGTTCAAGTAACTTTTTTTACGGTTTACCAAAATGATTCGTTAGTCAATATATGAGTCATAGATATGTCTCATAGATGAGTCTCAGACTTAGCAAAATTTTGAAGGTCTAAGTTGGGAATGAAGGATGACATGTATGGGCCGTAGGAAGACCAGCAGACCGTACATGAGATCCATCGAAAGAGGGTAAAATTTTAGGTCCCAATACTTGACCTACAGATCATCCTAGACCCTACTTAAGCCTGTTTACGCCAAATATCTAATTACTCTAGATCATTCTTCAAATTTCCCCAAATCCCTTCAAGTTCTTTTCCAATATTTCTCTCTTTGAAGCTTGAAGAAGAAGGTTAGGGTTCCAAGGTCAAGTCTCTGAATTCACCGTTAATTTAGAGATTTTGGCATCAAGGTATGATAGTATTCACCTATGGAGTCCTTTCCTCCATAGGGTTCCTTCTAGACTGACCGTCTCACCCTCACCTCAGAGATTAATTCTCCAATTTTACAAGTTAGAATCTCCAATTGAAATTAGGATTTTATTCAATCTCATGGGTTCTTTTCAATTATGATCTAATTGATTATTTTATATATTTTTATGCATGAACTGAAATAATTACATGTTTTTAAGTTGAATTCACTTGAACTCATGCATGATCCATGATTTCTAGAATTGATCAAGCTTTTAAATCATGAAAGATAAATTTATGAAGATATGCATGATCTTTATGAAAGTGATAAAAATGATTTATGGTTTCTTTGAGATTAAAACATCGATTTTTTTGTTATTGTGAAAGGATTTCTCACTTACTACTCATAACATGAGTGTGAAAGGATTTCCTAACATAAAGGATTCATTATTCATAAGGTTGAAAGGTTTTCTCAACTAAGATGAATCAAGATTAAATGAGACAAGCAGCAATTACCCATGTCCCATAATGATAAGACAAGTTAAGATAATGGATATTCCGTGATATTTATGCTTAGCAGCGGGTGGACAATGGTGATTACCCATGTCCCACAACTATGTGCCACCATAGATTGTCCGGATAGACATTACCTAGTTGATCCACCTTAGCTAGAAATTCATGGTTCTTAGCTTAACAGGTAAAAACATTTCTTTTTGTTGTGGGATAGACACTGAATTCCATGTTATATCTCACATGGTCAATGTCAGTTAAAGGTAAATCTCCCACAATAAAGAACTAAGGTTAATTTCTAAAAGTATCTCAAATGACTTTTTTAAAGATATTTAACTTGCATTGACCATGATTATGACTTATGTTTTCTATTATGATTTAGTTTGGTCAATGCATGTCATGTAAAGTTCCTTTTTAGTATGATTTCATAATTCTTATGCATTCTTGGTACCTTGCATGTACTAAAGCATACTTCAGCTTACATTGTTTCACTAATGTATGGTCCAACACTCCCATACTCGTAGCTAGTGATCCCATATAGAGATTGAAGATTGGTGAGTCCTCATGTTCCAAGGACCGAGATTCATTTATTGCTTTCATGTCTTTTCCTTTCGAATATTGTATGTGATGTATGAGTTGTGTTCCGATCACTCCATTGATATAACAGATGGGTTTGAGACTTATGTTAGACTTCTGCTACTTTTGTCAAACTCTTATATTTGAAAAACTACTTTTGAACTCTTTGGGTTAAGTGGCTTGTATAGGGCCTCTCGGGGTCTTATACGCCATGTCACGTCTAGGATGTTCTTTAGGTCGTGACAACTCTGAAATTCAAAGATGGGGGTATTTTATGGAGCCTGAAGAATTCAATCTGAAATTAATTTTACAGTGAAGCTGGATTCTTTTTAAGATTAGGAAAAAATTGGTTAGCATGGAGGATGCATGTATCCATAAAAAAATGATAAAGAAGTCTAGCAAACATTTAAAACCCTTGCATTAATCCTAAAGTGTGTTGATTTTTTTCTGTTTATGTAGACGAAGCTCCAAATCAGTGGTTTATGCATAGTACAAATTTCGGTAAGGAAGACTTCAAATGCGCTAGATTTGGTAAATCCTGAGGGTGCAGGTATTCTTAACAAAATGGATATAATTGCTATCTAGCATTTAAAAGGCTATTATATTTACATTTGCTAATATGAAGGATATTAAGTAGTTATTGTGCAAGTGTAAGGGACTGTGGAAGTCGAAATATCGGTAGAATGTATCGAAATGTTTTTAAATCTTGTGGTCTTAACTCTTATACATGTCGTGGGAAAGTCAACATTCTTTTTGAAGCAGATTAAAAGGAAAGTAAGACAAACAAATTAAAACGAAGGGAATAACATTTACATAGTTCTAAGCGGACTAAGAGTGTGTGAGAAATACTGATATCCCTATCTGTCTATGGTATATTAACACCGTCTAATTCTAAATTCTTAGAACTGCAGGCACCTCCAACTCGTGCCAAATCACTGAGGTTGGGCCGAAGGAAGAGCTGCAATGACTCAGTTGGTTTAGACAAAGGGATGGGAACTTATGAATGAGGAACTCGCCACAGTCTTGAAGTTAACAATGAAAATGATGTCTTCGGTTCTAGAAATATGAAAGATTGCATAAATATTCAGAATGCTAACAACGAAGCCAATCATGTTGGGGAGGCAAATGAGTCATAAATGACTAAGATGTGTGAAGAAATGAATGTGGACACTACCGTTCATTCTTGAGCCTTTTGTGAGTCTTCTAATTTAATGAGATTAACAACTTCTCCATTCTTGGTTTTGCTGTAATGATTGTGCATGCTTTTGACAGCTTTTAGAACTGCAGTCGAAGATGGTAGTATGCCTAAGCAGGAAAAGTAGTAGCTACTTCACAAGAGAGGTGGGCGAAAATTGGCAAGTCATGAGGATGTGGGTATCATGTAGAAAAAGGGAAGTTTTCAGAATCTATATAACATGTTAAAGCATCATAGTAATTGAAAAGTGTGTTGGCGATGGAGTGTTATTCAGGATTATGGATGGGGGAAGGGTAGTGATGTTAAGACTTAGAGGTTAGTCTAACGGAGTTCACGGGGGAAAGTAAAAGCATTCAAGTGTGGTATTCAACTATCTAGCTTAATGTAACCATTGTTTTAAGCGCCAACGCGATGCCTTTAAGCAAAACTGTATTTGACCGTCCTGATCTAATGCAAGTAAGAACTTCCTATGGGTTTCAGCTTTTTTTGGTTTACGCCTTTTCTCTTGCAATATAATTAACTTGTTATTTGCAAGTATGTGAATAAATTAAGCAAAACTTCTCCAAGGTGATAAAAGCAGCAAGCAAATTGCTTTCTTGTGATGAAAAAGTACTGAAATAAGATGCTTTGAGATCACACTAGTTAAGTGAAATGAATGATGAGATTCTTATTTGTTTATATGTAAAAAAATTAACCTCAATTCTACTATTGTCCACATGCATGATATATAACTAATTTGTTTATCTGTTTACTTTCTTGAATAATAACGCAGACCATATAGAGATTCAGTCTCAGAAAATAAGACTTGTGCTAACCATAAGCAGTGCAGCTATAACATTGAACATGCTTCACTCGCAGGGAAGCAATAATGAAGGCACTAAGAATAACAGAGGTACAAGCTACAAGTGTTTTCTTTTTCACCCCCAGTCTAGGAGGATTATTAGTACTTCCATGTACCATCCACATGACTCGAACACCCAACCTACCTGTTGGAAATGGAGGTGCTGTACAAGCTAAGCAAGCTTCATGGTCAATTATAAACTCTCTTCATTATTGCTAATCCTGACAAGAAACATCTAAACAAAAACAAAAGCACAACGGTAGAACTAAGCAACTATCTACCTTGTGGATTTACAATTTGTGAGAAGACAGTGCCCGTGCTGTCCTCCACCGACTCCTTACCTTCTTCTGCAACCGTTAACAACTCTTTATGCATAGCATAGGCATCATTAGCTTTCTGTTCCGCCACCATTTTTGGTTCATCAGGATCACTTTGCAACTGAAGGCAGTACTCAAGATTCCACAGCACTGAACCCATTGAAGGACGATCAGTTCCGTGATCAGACAAACAACTCACTGCTGTATCGATGAATTGCTTCAGACATTCTTCTATAATCTCCCCTTTAATATGTGGATCCATAAGTTCCTTGGTAGTATTTTTCCTATGGCAGTGTAATGCCCAATCTGCTAGACTGACTTGTTCCTTTGGAAGACTAGCATTTAGAGCTGGCCTTCCGGACAATACTTCAAATAGGACAACCCCAAAAGAGTAGACATCAGACTTTTCTGTCAGTTGCTGTCTTCTGAAATACTCTGGATCCAAGTATCCAAAACTTCCTTTCACCATTGTACTAACATGAGTTTGTTGGAGATTAGGTCCGGTTTTCGAAAGCCCGAAATCAGAAACTTTCGCCACCCACTTGTCATCCACCAAAATGTTTGTAGTTTTCACATCCCTATGGATGATAGTGTACCTTGCACCAGTGTGAAGATAGTGAAGACCTCTGGCTGCACCAATACAAATATCCAACCTTTGCTTCCATGACAAGGGTGGCTTGTTGTGCTTGTAAAGGTGCTCTCTCAATGTCCCATTAGCCATGTAATCATAGACTAATATCATCTCATCATTCTCTTCACAAGCCCCAATCAGTGAGACTAAATGTCTATGTCTAAGTTTTGAAAGCAATTCTATCTCAGTTTGGAACTCATGAAGACCTTGTTCAGAAGAAGGGTTTGCTCTCTTAATAGCAACCATAGTCCCTCCATCAATCTCTCCTCTATATACTTTACCAAATCCTCCAACTCCAATAACTCGTGACTCGTCAAAATTCTTTGTACCTTGTTTTATCTCAGCTAAGGTGAAGTACCTACAAAGGCCTCCACCAATGTTGGAAATGTGACTACTGCCACTGCTTTTACCTGAGATAGTTGTTCTAGTTTCTGTACTCCTAGAACTATAAATAGGTAACCAACCACCTCTGCTAGACTTATTCCCTCCATTGTTTATATTCTTTCGTCGCTTGACACAAGCAAGTACAACAACAACGATACTAAGTCCAGCTGTCATTCCTGCCACCGAACCAACTATTATGCCTTTCTTACTAGTTTTGTTTGATGCAAATGCTGGTTTTGACTGAGAATCAGTGTCTGCAGCTGCTAGGGGTGGTGATGGCACAGGATTAGGCCCTGCCAAATTCCCCTTTGTATCGTTGATCTTAAAAATCTCTAATCCATTGAGGATTGCATCATAAAACTGGGCCTTCGTCTCATCAGTAGGATGTAAAGCTACCCACATATCATCATCACCAGTTTGATATATTACAAAGTCCTTGTATGCTGGCACATTTTGAGCAGAAGACCACCCAACCACATCAGCTTCTTCTAAAGCAGTCTGATTATTAAGAAATACCTTAAACACCCTCTGATTCATCCTTTTCATTTGAAAATCACAGAAATGTAACCTCACAAGATAAGTAAAATTTGTATCAACTTGGAAGATCCAAGTCAGATTATAATTCCTATTAACATCAGCATTTGGCCCCATCGTTCGTGCTGTCCTATAAACATCCTCTGGAGCAATGTAATTAGGTAAATTAGAAGGATATGAAATTTTCATACTATTATTAGCTGCAGACGTGATACCAAAAGATGCGCCAAACAAATATGGCGCGTCATCATACCATATTCTCCCTAAGCCCGAGTCATTATTAGCTGGAATGTACTGTCCACCAACATTTAACCTGAACATAGTTTGCATAGAAGAAGCTTGTGTTTCCGTAGTCTGATCTGAGAACCCCACCATAGGCGCGGGTTCAAATATTTCAGGCATTGAAACAATCTCAATCCCATTGATAAACGCAAATGAGTCATTATACGCGGAAGAAGGGGCAAATGTTATGTTAAGTGTAGAAGTTTGGAGAGGGACAAGAGTGAATTCTCTTATGATATAAGCCTGTGTTAGTGCTTGTGCTGTGATTGAAGCACTAAAGTTGTTTAGAAGAGTAAAACCCGCAATATTTACAGAAAAGAATGAACTGGAACAATTGAAATTGTCATAGGAAGAAGGATAAAAATGAAGTCTAATCCAATGGCGAGATTTCGGAGAAACAGGGAAGGAATAAGTGGTTTGATTCTTGAAAATTCTAGCAGTCATATAAGGAATATCAGAAATCAATGAAGGGTCTTGATATTGAGCTTTAAATGTGATTGAATTACCAGAAGATGAAGGGAAATATGTAGAATCTGGACTCCAAATCCTTCCATCTGCATCTGTGGCATTACTTGTAGCTCCACAAGACAAAACAAAAGAATAAGAATTTGTAACATTTGTTAATGAATATACCTTGCTTAAGAGGGAACAGAATGTGGTTATGATAACCAAAAATGTGTAAAATTTCATTGTTGATTATCAAAGTACATGCAATAGATAGATATTCAACATATAATGGCTACTTTATTAGCCATTAAGTTTAACAAAGTCTCACACCTTTAATGCATTTCATCCATGGATAAGGGATAAAAAGCATAGAAAAATGGAGATTGAAAACTAAGATTTCTTTTTTTCCTATAATGAAATCTTTCTTCTTTTGTTACTTTGTGTTTTTCTTTGAATGAGTATTTGGATTGAGAAACGTTACATACGGTAAGTTAGTGGTAAGAGATGTTTAGGTAACATTTCCCTCTATATTTATTGATCTATTAAATAGGGGCCATTAAATTTTATTAATTTAGTCACACTTTTTCTTTTTCCTAATCGAGTGGTAGTCCCTAAAATTTACACTAATTTTGACTTAGACATTTTAATTAGATTTATGTCACACTTTTTTTTTGCCTAATCGAGTGGTAGTCCCTAAAATTTACACTAATTTTCACTTAAACATTTTAATTAGATTTATGTCATTTTAGACACCTCATGTCATGCTTTGGTGTGTCATTTTGATATATATATATATATATATACTAGTCTCAGAACACGTCCGTTGCACGTGTATTCCATGTTATTTTTTTTATATTCATTATAACAATTAGAATTTTACATATACATGCATGTAACGAATAACAAAATGCGACAATTACAAATAAAATTATAAAATTGTGACAAAATCAAATGAGAAATCTTATTTTAATGTATAAATTTATCAACAAACTGTAAGTTTAGAACTTTAGATAGTAATTAGCCAATTTGCATTATATATAGTCATAAAAGATTAACTTTAGCCTAAATAAAAATACAATTAAAAGAATCATAAATTTATGGAAAATCAAATTAAAGAAGTTTAATCACAATAACATCAAATGAGAAATCTTATTTTAATGTATAAAATTTATCAAAAAACTGTAAATTTAGAACTTTTGATAGTAATTAGCCAATTTGCATTATATATAGTCACAAAAGATTAACTTTAGCCTAAGTAAAAATACAATTAAAACAATCAGAAATTTATGGAAAATCAAATTAAAAAAGTTTAATAGAGAGAAAACACATATACAAAATAAACAAAGAAAAAAACATGCGACAACATACACATTCTTTTGAAGGCTCTAGTCATAACATTAAGTATATAGAAAAAGAAATACAAAATCACTATACATTTTTTTCAAATTTTTGTAGACACTTCTCCCATAAACAATTATGGGAGAAGTGTCTACAAAAATGCCTAATATTTATTTATGAATATTGTCTTTCAACTTTTTGACTTTAACCATTTTTTTTAATATTTAGTGTGGCATATAGAATGATTACTATTTATAAATAAATATTTTATAATATTTTGATTTAACACAGGATAGAATGATAATTCAATTTTATACTCTGTTATTTGAATCTTTTTTTACCCTTCAACCAAAAACAAGCTCCGTAGGAAAAAAATGGGCAAATACAATGAGAACTTATCACACGGTGTAATATAACATTAAAAGATTGAAGAGAAGACACCATATCAGAAAGAAAATTTATACATTAGGATTGTTTCATATATAGCCAAAAAGAACATACACAATGAAATTAATTTTATACTATGACAAAAAATCAAAGAAACATAAAAAATATTATGAACAACATATATCAAAATTGTAGTGCACCTTACTTTTTTTTTCTATTAATATACCGACATATTATTTAAATATAACAAAAAATCATTTAATATAGAAGAAATAATAGTATAATTAACAAAACTAAACCAGAAAGCAACAAGGAAAAAATTGTTAGCTAAATTTTGACTTACTCTTTCAATAATACGTTCATCTAAATGACAAAATAGCACTTCCAAATGTATTAGAACCATATTGTGCCATCATATAGTTTCATGCAATAGAGAAGACCAAGAAAATTTTCGAAAAAAGGGTTGGAATATGAATTCTTGTACTTTTGAATGCTCTTGATTTGTGTTGTTATTTTCTTTCTCCATGTCTTAAATATCTATACATTTTAATAATATGTGGAAGATGAAAATAATTCAAGTTAATTAGAAAGGCTAAAGTAACATATGTAAGTTCAAAAGAGTCATCTTTTCATTTACCATATTCATTGTAATTAATGTAAGTTAAGTGATGCATGAATAAATAGGAGTAATAGAAAGACTTAAGAAAATCTCATCCTTTGTTTTACTAATTGAAAGTGTCATTAATTGGATAAATTAAAACTTTCTCCCTAACTTTAAATACTTAAGAAAATTAATAGAAGGATATGATACATACATATCATTGTGTAATTAAAATATTTATATTTAATTAAATAATAAATTAAATTTTAATTTTGNTATATATAAAATCAGCCAAATATGTAAGATGTGTGTAACACATTCGCCAATAATGTGTCAAAATGATGAATTAAACAAAGACATGTGGTATATATATTGAAAATATTTTTTAAATAATGAATTTTGATTTTTTTTTAAAAAAGGTCAATGACTTAGTGACAGGTGACAATATTTATCCAAATAATTTTTTTTTTTAAAATTGACCACGTACAAGCCCATCCTACGTTGTCTTCTCCACCAACCCCCACCCCTCATCCTCACCCCTTCCCCCACCAGATTGTCTTCTCCACAGTCCACAACCCCTTACGCCTCCCACACTCAAAGCATCTTCTACACCACCTCCAACCCCCTAACCCAACCTCTCCCCAATTCAGATTGTCTTTCTCCAATATACTTTAATTTCATAGTAATTTAACTGTTTAAAAAGAATTATTTTCCCAAAAGCACAATTTCTTTGCAAAAATTGATTCGTCTAACTTATAACGTCAAATAAAATCAAATTATTCAAATTTAAACAAAGAGTTTCCTAAAATAATTTTCTAGATTTTCTTTTTAAAAAATATATTTTGATTTTTTTCAAAACATTTCAAGGAGGAAGAATCGCAAAAAAATAAGAAATGTCGTTTGAGCTTCAATCTCTTGGTGTTATGACACTATTAGATCTATTTCTTCATGGAAGGAGTTTAAGTTTAGAAAATGGTGATTAAATTGGAGAAGAAGAAGAGAAAAATATAATGAAAATAGGTTATGCGTAAGTGCTCCACACGCTGGTAAGGAATGTATCACACTCACTATGTCATGTCAGCAAAAAGTATCAAAATGATACAGCGGGACATGACATGAGGTGTCTAAATTGAAAAAAGTCTAATTTTTGTGTCTAAGTGAAAAATTAGTGTCAACTTTAGGGGGCCACCGATGGATTATGTTTTTTATTTTTGAGATAAATATTAATCTCCTGCTAGGTCATTCAAAAAGTTATCAAGTCGAAAGGTGATACCTCTGATTACTTGGTAATGACGTGACACCTGATTTATTAAATATCAAACTCAATCAATTTGATCTAGTACTCAACCTGTAAAATCTCTTTATATGTTGAACAATTATTGAGAAATTTCAAAATTATAGTATTTTTATCGGTAATTGATTTTTTGGTCAGTTAAATTCATTTAGGGCCTGTTTCGAAGAACATCCTGATAATTAAATTTGGTGTAACTGAGTGTAATTACTCTTTTTATCCTGTTTGGTTGGACAGGTAATTACTTGGTCAACATGTAATTGGTGTAATTGACAGGGGGTAATTACACTCTTCTGGCTGTGAATTGCTGGTAATTGCATGGTGTAATTACCAGCTGATTACTTTATAATATTATTTTTTTTCAATTTAATTTTTTTTACTTCTATTATTTTAAGTTATTTTTTTATTCTAAAAAAAATTCTAAAAGTGTATTTTTTTTATTTTATATTATTATATTTTATTTTATTCTAGTTCTCAACCTTATTCATGTGATTCTATGCAATTTTTTCGTATCATGTTTTTTGTGTCATGCTTATTTTCTCATTAGCATAATTCTATTAGTATTCTATTTTTTAAATTAAAATAGAATTTATTGTTAAGTAGGTTATAGACTTACGTTTTTTTTTAAAAAATGATAAATAAATAAATGAGATTTAATATGTTGAAATTTACGATAAAAATATTATGTTAAATTTTTTGTTTTTGAATTTACAACTTATGTTATATTTCAATTTCATTTGTTTTAGTAATATTGAATTTGCATTGTAAGTCATATTTTAATTAGACCCGATAGATTATTTTTTGTCAAATATTTTAATAATTTATGACATTTTATTTATATATTAATCTTTTCATCAAACATGCATTTCACAATGTTAGTAGAAACTACATACTTTTAGTTTTTGTGATCAATTCAATCAAAATATATTAATTTGCAAAATATAAATCAATCATTTTTCCATAACATTGTTAAGAATATATGTTTATTATTTAATATATTTTCAAAAAATAATATATATCTTAAATATTTAATTTAATATCATTTATATACTTTCTTATTTGTCTAGTATAAAATTTAAATAATTAATTTTATTTTCAAAATTTAAAATAATATTGTGATTGCTATTGTGCATCCAAACAGAACATAAGTAATTACACCCATGATATCCAAACATGACATATGTAATCACAGTGTAATTACACTATGACAACCAAACATGTCAGTGTAATTACTAGGCTGATAATTACTACCCTACTAATTACACCAATTCCAATTAGCAGGTGACTTCCAAACAAACCGTTAAAAGTATAGTGTGATTTTTCAAATTTTGTTGCAGGAAAAAAATGATTATTTAAGCTAGATAACTCATTTTAAATTAGATAGTTTTTTCTACCTTTTTGATTTAGCAACTCTAAAATATATGTACAATGTACATCACTTAAATGTTCGCAAACAATTTTGTTGCGAAAAAATCACGAAACTAACACGTGTAGGGTTCATAACAGTTGGATTAATTTATCGTTTTATTATTTATTTATTATAAAGTATTTGTATTATAATGAATGTCTATCATGTGGAGTCCTTTTAGGATATGGTTAAGAGTCCTACTTGGGGACCGAGTTAGATTTTCCATATAAATAGAGGTCTCCTCTTTGTTGACATCCAATTTTGACCCTCGACAATATAAATTAACTCCCAAGCTTCATTAATTTCGAACGACTGAAAATAATTAGTTTTATAAAATCAGAAATGTTTTTCAAGTCTTTTTAAAGTAACTTTAGTAGATTTTAATTGTAAATAATGAATATGCTTTATCTAATTAGTCTTATTTTATAAATATTTGAAAATGACCGCAAAAAAGGTTTTAATTTTAGTAAGTATTTTAGATGAGTACAAATTATCCTTATATTTTTGAACTATTAGTCCCCAAGAATTAATTATTTTACTTTTGTTAAGATTAAGAAGCTTGTGAATTGGTTAATTAATTCATCCTATCTAATTAAATTTTGGGCCTTTTATCAACAAAATTCCCAGAAAATCCCAGCCCACCGGTTTTATTTAAAGAAGCCCCAACACTTTGACCCACTCCAATATACTAATTAAACTCAATTCCATTTCCAACAATTCCTAAATTCCCGAGCCCACTTTTTGCGCAATGCTACACCTTAATACTTATTTGGGCCTTTGTTTTCTTTCTTTTAGCTGCTTTTAATTGCTCTCTTTCCATCCCATTCTCCGTTTTCCAATCCAAACATTTCAAAATTAGTCCCAGCCCAATCAAATTAAAACCCCGACCCGGCCCCATTATTTTCTTCTTTACAAGAAAAATCCACAGACACAAATTTCTCAGAAAGAGAGCACACCTCTAGTTCCCCAACGAGTCCAACGCGTGAAATGCAAGAAGAACGCTTGCCTGGAAAAAATCAACATTCAGTTTCTTCGTCGTCTTCCTCAATATGCCCGTACGATCTTGTGCAGGCTTTTTCATATTTTTAGCTACGTGAATCGTCCTTGCAGAGCGAGATGAGGACACGTCGCCCATCCAGTACAAAGGATCGATCACGTTCCTCCATCTCACTTTAAATCTGTTCGAATTCATTTGGAATCAGGAGAATATTCGGTTCGGATAAGATTTTGGTTTGTTTTGAATTCAAAATAGGCCTAAAGGGCTGATCTGTTTTCATCGATATCTCCTCAAGTTGGAGCCCTAAATCCACCTCCTATATATTCTCATGTTCTTCTTCAGGGAAGGAGGAGGGTTTTTTTTGTCTTGGGGTTTTAGGACGGAGAACAGAGTGAAAGTTTTTTAAGGTTGAAGGAGATTCTTAAAGAGGGGAAAAACTTGGGAAGGTTTCTTTTCTTTATCTTTCGGGAAAGGGGAGACGTGTTTCCAGATCCAAGACAAAGTATAATATTAGCCTTTGAAGGAATACTCAACCAGTTCGGTTTACAACTAAAAAACATGTTTTTTTCGTGTCGTCGTCCTTCGTCTGCACCATCGTGTGGGTAGAGTTGCTGTTCTTTTGCTCGTCGTCCCGTTCACTGCGTCACAAAAGGTAAAGATTCCTCCTCGATTCCAACTCGTTTAAGGATGCCTCCCTCTTGCAAAATGATGGTCTATGTTTCTTTAAATGCTTCTTTTACACTTGGTCTATTATGGATGTCGTAGATCTAGTCGTTTTCGTTTGTTTCAATATATTGTAATCTAAAGCTCGGAATGCATTTTTTCATTGTCAGTTTTAAGTTTTTTTTTAAAAACTCTTTTGAATCGAAAATCCGGTCCACTTCTCATTCTCGCATTTATGTTCCTTGTTTTGTCTGCTGGCTCGTGTTTCTTCTGATTTGGTGGTGGTTCGATATGGCTGCTAATATAAGGCTGCCTCTTTATCAACCTTTATAATTAATATGTATGGATTGCTCATTTACTTTTATGATGGGTCGGATAAATTGCTTTCCTGAAGATTTTTCTTTCTTTTTGTTTTGTTCTTTTTCTTTTACTGCCAATATGACGTGCTGAATCGTATCTCGTGTTCAAGCTATTTTATTTTTACTCAAAAGTATGCATATTTGTGGTTTGAATCTGTATAGAATCTAGGTCCTTCGTTCTGCTCTCTCTCTTTTTCGAATTTGGGTTCCGTTTGAAGTTTGATCGTTAAAAGATACATTATATGAAACGACTTTGCTCTTTTAATTCATTAACAGTTTGGGGTTTGATCGGTATTTTCTAGCTTTTTTTTACCCGTTTCACAACTTTACTACGTTATGATTATAGTTTAGTTTGGGCCATGTTAGAAGTGGGTGAATCTCTCAGCCTTGTTTCCTCTGTAAATCTAGATGAGTAAGAAGATGGATTTTGCACTTTATCTGGAGTTTTCATATATGTAAGAATAAAATAAAATAGAATGATTTGTCCATGTATGTCACATTATTAAAATGAAATGTTTTGATATGATGTCATCTCTGGAATATAAATTCTCCCAACCGCTATTCCTTGTAATGAACGTGTGATTTGCTACTGGCATTAGTTATAGGTCGTCATTCGTCACTCTATTTTGATTTGCTAGACCGTAACTGTTCCATTTGCATTATTTCACTGTGGGTCTTTTATCTATCTATTTATCATGTTTAATGTCATTTCTTGCTATAGAATAATACACATGCCATGCTTTATTTAGTGTAAACTGCTTATTTCTTTTATCTGTCAAATTCTGTTCATTTGATTTTCCTGTTGATTTTGAATTTTGTGCTAAATCTGACCCTCCTAAATGAAAATTTGTTTCAAGTAAATCTCGTTTTGTTCAAAGTCACCTTATGTGTTTCATGGTTTCAAATATTAATTTTTACTATCATTTTGTTGCATGTGAAATACATTCGAGGTCATTATGGACCCCCACCTCCCCTCTCTTTGCATTTTCGGGAAAGCCATAAAGGCTTAATTTCTTTTATAAGCCAAGCCATAAAATCGACGGATAGGTCCCGAAGTTTAAAGAATTGAATAAAGTCGGAGAAGATGCATTAGAAGACCCATTTTTATTTTTTGCATTTCGTATTGTATTTCGGGCGTAAGCCCTTGTCGTCTTTTACTTTTTCTGTATTTACTTTGTATTATTATTTGCTTAGTCTAGGAAAAGTACGAAAGAAAGAAAATGGATCAAAAACCCAAAACAGGTGGGTCCAAATATTTGTCCAGGCGGACAGAAAACACGGATTCGGACCCAATTCTCCCTCTCTCCTTTTATTTTTCTTCTATTTGAATTGTCGATATTTGTTAGTTAGTTTTAAGTTAAGAAACTTCCAATCCCCGCAATACGCCATATCGTTTTAACGACTTGAAATTGAATTAAGTTTAAGTAGACTCAAAATAATAATTTTTGCAAGTTAGATATTTCACTTATATAAAAAGCTAAGCTTTCATTTCCCAAACAACTTTAAATAAATTTTTAGTTAAGTCTAGCCAATAGAGTTAGTTGTCGGATAACCGCATTAGCCGGATATTTTAGGTGCCTAACACCTTCCTAAAATATAAGTATGAATCCCCAAACCCCTTTAAGTTTTCAATTTAATTTTTCTAAGTCTTTTAAAAACAACATTTTTCTTGATTTTTCTCAAAAATTAAGTGGCGACTCTAAAAAAGTCGAAAACTCTCAAAACAAATATTTTCCCTTTTCTTAATAAAACAGAAATGGCGACTCCACTGGGGAGATTGAAGGATTCTAACCTTAAAACTAACGTTATTTGGCTATTTGTGATAAATTGTTTATTTGTTTAGTTTACCTTAGTTTTGAAATTATCTTATTTCCATGACATTCTTCCGCCAAACGGGAAGTAGTATGCATTAGGAAAATGAAAGTTACGTGGATTTCCACGACTTTCTTCAGAAATACACAAAAATTCATTTGGAAGTATCAAACAAATAGTTGGAATGCGGTCATACGACGTTGTTTGGTAGCTTCACTCGATGTTTGTCCGACTCGGGCAACCGTCAACTTGAAAACTATTCTAGTAAGCTTAGGCTAGAGCAAATTCAAAACCAAAATTAAGCATTAGCCTAAGACGGCTTAATACCCAAGGTGTATTAAGTCCATTTAGTAGAAAACCGCCAAAACCGTGTCTAAGGTCTTCGACCTCACGACACATCATTTTATGTGACATTTGAATGATGTACGTGTAATAATCAATTTGGGGGTGAATAAACCTAACTAGCTTCTTTTTTGTAGATATGGACCTTTTTCCAAAGTTTGACATGGTCATATCAGTGCCACCTCAACTCACGATGTGGTATAATAATCTGGACGGGGATCATAGAAGAACCCTCAACAAATACGTGGGTGCTCTGAAGGAATTAATCAACATAAATGGTTGGCCTAAACTGGTTGAGGTCCTTACTGGATATTGGGATAGCCAAAGAATGATGTTCCGATTCGGAACCGCCGAAATTACCTCGCTTTGGAGGAGATCAGAGATTGCATAGACACAGTAGGGACTGGTATAGAAAGGAAGGCAATAAAGCAAGAAGACATCTTCATCCCTAATAAGCCTTCCGTAGAAGATATTGTGGACTGGTTCGGGTTGGGAAAAGACTTTGCTTACTGGTGCCAAGAATCCCAAGTGGCATTCAGAGATCTTTATATCCGATTTGGACATGCAAGTTTCTATGCCACTTACAATCGAGAGTTCAAGATCTCCTACAGAGAATGGAATGAAATTCGTCCTCTAGCATTAGGTGTAGCGTTATTGGGAACAATGGTATTCCCACATGGTCCAAGTCTGAGCATCAATACCCAAATTATAATACTCGCACATACTTTGTTCAAAGTGTATGAGAACCAAGGGACAAAAAAGCACTATCCTATAGCTCCGGTCATCCTGTCCAATATGTATCGAGCCCTGAGAAAATGCAAAGAGGGACATCGATACTTCCAAGGATGAAACTTGCTCCTTCAGTGGTGGATCCTCAGCCATTTAGCGAAGGGTGTTGGGACTTGGGAGCTGCATACTCTTGACAATAAAAACACCCTTAAAGATTTGAATGACATGTTGTACTGGGTGAATATGGACAATCAGAGAACAAGGGGGAGATGGGCTCAGACTTTCTTCGAATTGAGAAAAGAAGATCTCCAATGGATGCTTAACCGTTTCATCTCCAAAGAAGTCATCGTGGAAGCCGCAGAAAGGTTGTGCTTCCTCTATTAGGTATTCGGGGAATTCACCCTTATGCACCCTTTCAAGTCTTGCGACAATTTGGGAGGAGACAAATTGTATCCAAAGAGGCGTACTATGGAGCTTATGTATACGATATTGGAGACGATAGAGTGCAAGACTGATATACCGTGGTTTCACGGTATTATTAATACTTTTTCCTTAAGTTTAGTGTGTCCAAACTCCTTTTTGTGCTAATTTTTATATAATTTTCTCCTTATTTGCAGGAAATCTGTCCAAAGATAAATGCGGAGGTTTTTGAGCGAAGAAATGCAGAAGAGACCACCTACGGAGCTTGTGACGGTCCATCATGCTTGTGACGGTCCGTAGGTGGCAGCGTAGTGCAGCTGCTGAAGGAAGATGGGGAAGTCTGACCAAGTGTGGGGTTACGGAAAGTGTGACGGACCGTCGTAGCCATAACGGTCCGTCCTGTAGGTTCGTCATGAAGATCAGAGAAGTAGCCCCAGTACCCATATTCCAAGAGTTCAAGTGTTTTGGAACGGAGACCCTCGACGGACCGTTGTGCTCGTAACGATCCGTCATACCTTCCGTCGAGGGTAATGAAGAGAGCAGTAGAAGAAATTTCATCAAGTATGGGACGACGGAGTCCATGACGGTCCGTTGTGACCACGACGATCCGTCGCGATGTCCGTCGATCCAGCCGCGTTTTTGACAGATTTCCAGCAAATAGAGTCCTTGTTTAATTAGGTTTTTATTTTCTATAAATAGTTTGAAAAACCTCGTTTTTGAGGTTAGACTCTGGATCATTGTTAGACCTTTGAATATTCGGAGACTCTTGATTATTTTGTAGACTCTTTGAGAGATTATTGATTTCTTGAGACTTTTATCATTGATTGTTGGTGACTTTTGCTGATTAATCAAGTGAACTTTCGGATTTTACTCTTTCTCATCGAAGTAAGTGCATGAATTCTTATATCACATATTTGAATATTGTAATTATGACTATGGGT
>NC_028637.1:79440394-79444388 GCF_001406875.1 Solanum pennellii | reverse complement strand
ACTCCGATGGGCCACTTGTCTTGCCTCCTCTACCACCAGGCCACACCTTCGTGGTAACTAGTATCCTGATGCAAATGCTCACTGCCAGAGGTTGGTTTTCACGGCTACCTTATGAGGATCCACATGCCCATATAGCTAAGGTAAAGGCAGTGTGTAAAAGCTGTGTAGGGAGGCCTTACTTGGACTTGGATGTAATAGGGCTTAGAGTGTTTCCTCTCTCACTGACGGGAGAGGCTGCTATATGGTTCACTAAGCTCCCTTACGACTCAATATTCACTTGGAACCAACTAAGGGATATTTTCTTAGCACGCTACTATCCGGTCTCCAAGAAACTAAACCACAAAGACAGAGTGAACAACTTTGTGGCACTACCATGAGAGTCAATTAGTAGTTCTTGTGATAGATTCACCTCGTTCTTGAGAAGCGTCCCAAATCACCGTATAGATGATGAGTCACTGAAGGAATACTTCTATCGGGGACAGGATGATAATAATAAAACGGTGTTGGACACTATAGCAGGTAGATCTTATGGGGAGTGTCCTTATGCTGAGATTGCTGAAAAATTAGAGAAAATCTCCCGGAATAATAAAGCTTGGAGTACTAGGAAGTTAGATACCGAGAGAAATACCTTCGCAGTGCAGTCCACTCACAACCCAGCCACAGATGAGATTCGTGAAGAAATGGCTCAGATGAGAACTGAGCTTGGGTTGGTACTAAAACATGTCACTGGGGGTGCAGAAAAGATAAATGCAATCAACTACTTGTCGAAACCACCGCCACAAAATGATGAGTGTTATTATGAGGAGGATTCCTATGCGGTAAATGAGCAGACGGGGGGTTTCCGACCAAGTGTAAATTGCCCAAGGCTCTAATCAGGAGAATTGGCGCAAGGTCAAGGGAACCAAGGTCGGAACTATGGTAACTACAACCGTGAGGGTCATTATGTCCGAGATGGAAACTATAACCACGACAACAACTTCAACAGAGGTAACTGTGGTAATAGAAATGACTGGAATGGGCCTTATGTTCATCCTCAAAATCGTGAAGTTACTCCTAGGGATGGAAGAGGTAGTATGGCGCGAGTTGAGGATATGTTGCATAAAATGATGAGGAGGTTCGATGCTAGTGATGAGCACAATAAAGAGTAGAGGAATGATTTAGCGGGTATTGGGCAAAAAGTCGATACACATGCAATATCGATTAAGCAACTTGAGTTACAATTGGCCCAATTATCTGCGACTGTGAACACACGGCAACCGGGCACTCTTCCTAGCAACACTGTCCAAAATCCGAAAAATGATGGACATTGTATGGCAATCACTACTCGCGGTGGCAAGCAAACCATTGAATAACCTATGCCAACTAATGAGAAAAAGGTGACAAAAGATACTGATAATGTGGTAGATATTAATGGTGAAGTAGAGGATAACACTGCAAAAGATGCTGAAGTGCCTAAAAAGGTAACTCCCATGCCTAGGCCACCACCCCCATTCCCTTAAAGATTATTGAAAAAGACCGAGGATGGTAAATATCGGCGTTTTATAACAATGTTGAAACAACTTTCTATCAATGTCCCTTTGGTAGAAGCTTTAGAACAAATGCCCGGTTACGCAAAGTTTATGAAAGATCTGGTTACAAAGAAAAGATGGGTCACTTTTGAGGATGATGATAGAATGCAGCACTGTAGTGCTATTGCTACTAGATCTCTGGTACAAAAGAAAGAAGATCCGGGTGCGTTCACTATTCCTTGTACAATCGGGCTATTACATTTTGCGAAAGCATTATGTGATCTGGGGGCAAGCATAAATCTCATGCCCCTCTCGATTTACAAGAAGTTGGGTTTGGGTGACCCAAAGCCCACTGCAATGTGGCTACTGATGGCTGATCGAACAGTGAAAAGGCCTATAGGGATACTCCATGATGTGCTAGTAAAAGTGGAGTCATTCATATTTCCGGCAGATTTTGTTATTCTTGATTGTGAAGTCGATTTTGAAGTGCCTATTATTCTTGGGAGGCCATTCCTTGCTACAGGTAGAGCCTTAGTTGATATGGAAAAGGGGCAGATGAAATTTCGGTTGAACAACGAGGAAGTGACCTTTAACATTTGTAGGTCCATGAGGCAGAGTGGCGAGCTCCAATCGGTATCTGCTATATCCTACAACATTGGTGAGACATTTGAGACACAAATAGAAGAACGTCTAGGTGTAGAAGCATTAGCGGCAGTGATAATGAATTTTGATAGCGATTGCATTGAAGAGTATGAGTCATTAGTCGCGGCTCTTGATCGAGGTGATGTTCGGTTTAAACCGAAGAAATATGAGTTAGATATGAAGAATTACGAGTCCCCACCCGCGAAACCATCTATAGAGGAGGCTCCAAAGTTAGAACTAAAAGCTCTCTCACCTCATCTCAAGTATGAATTCTTAGGAAATGGTGACACTTTGCCGGTAATCATTGCATCAGACTTGAATAAACAACAAGTTGAGAGTTTGGTGAAAGTGCTAAAAAGGTTTAAAAGAGCTATTGGGTGGACTATTGCGGACATTATTGGGATCCCTCCTGGTATTGGCTCTTATAAAATCCAACCCATGCCTGATCATAATCCAAGTATTGAGCACCAGAGACGATTAAATCCTCCTATGCAAGAGGTCGTGAAGAAGGAAATCATTAAGTGGTTGGATGCCGGAGTAATCTATCCGATCGCCGATAGTAGTTGGGTATGCCCTGTTCAGTGTGTACCTAAGAAAGGGGGAATGACTGTGGTCCCCTACGAAAAAAATGAACTTGTTCCAATGAGACCGGTTACTGGATGGAGGGTGTGTATGGATTACCGCAAATTAAATTCATGGACTGAAAAAGACCACTTTCCTATGCCCTTCATGGATCAGATGTTGGATAGACTTGCCGGAAAAGGGTAGTACTGTTTTCTGGATGGATATTCGGGGTATAATCAGATTTCTATTACACCAGAAGATCAAGAGAAAACCACTTTTACTTGTCCATATGGGACCTTTGCGTTCAAAAGAATGCCGTTTGGGTTGTGTAATGCACCCGCCACATTTCAAAGATGTATGATGTCGATATTTTTCGACATGGTGGAAGATACTATAGAAGTTTTTATGGATGATTTTTCTGTGGTTGGTGATTCATTCGAGTGGTGTTTGAACAATTTATCTGAGGTCCTTAAGAGATGTGAAGACTGCAATTTAGTACTGAATTTGGAAAACTATCATTTCATGGTGAAAGAAGGTATTGTTTTGGGTCATCGCATTTCTGAAAAGGGCATAGAGGTTGATCGAGCTAAAGTCGAGGTAATAGAGAGACTTCCCCCATCAATATCTGTGAAAGGTGTGAGAAGCTTTCTTGGGCATGCAGGTTTTTAACGGAGATTCATCAAAGACTTTTCAAAGATTGCACATCCATTGTGCCAACTGCTGGAGAAAGATTGTAAATTTTGTTTTGATGAATCGGTGAGCTAAAAGAAAAATTGGTGTCTGCACCTATCATTATTTCTCCGAATTGGAACAGTCCATTTGAGGTGATGTGCGATGCTAGTGGGGTTGCTCTTAGTGTAGTATTGGGACAAAGAAAGAACAAAATCCTTCACCCCATTTACTATGCTAGTAAAGCCCTAAATGAAGCTCAGAAGAACTACAAAGTGACTGAGCAAGAACTCCTTGCAGTAGTCTTTGCTTTTGAGAAATTCCGCCCCTATTTGCTAGGTACTAGAGTTATAGTGCATACTGACCACTCAGCATTGAGGTATTTGATGGCAAAGAAGGATGCGAAACCTAGGTTGATTCGTTGGGTATTACTGCTACAAGAATTTGACTTTGAAGTGATGGATAGAAAAGGAACTGAAAATCAAGTTGCTGATCATTTGTCCCGTCTAGAGGATGAAACTATGAGAGAGTTGGGGGATAAGACCGACATTGATGATACTTTCCCCGATGAGCTTGTATTGGCTGCTTCACAAGACTTGATTCCATGGTTC
>NC_028637.1:79436730-79439684 GCF_001406875.1 Solanum pennellii | reverse complement strand
CTTGTCATCTTCCGGTTGAGTTAGAGCATAAAGCCATGTGGGCTATGAAGAAGTTGAAAATGGATTGGAGCGAAGCTGCAGAACAACGGTTAACTGGGTTGAATGAACTCGATGAATTTCGCCTGAAAGCTTATGAAAGCTCAGCCCTATACAAAGAAAAGATGAAGAAGTACCATGACAAAAAATTTGAAAAACGAGAGTTTATGGTCGGGGATTTGGTGCTTTTATTCAATTCTAGGTTGCGCTTGTTTCCGGGCAAGCTCAAGTCCAAATGGACTGGTCCTTACTTGGTTACCCAACTATTCCCTCATGGAGCAGTTGAGTTGGAAACTAAGGAGGGTGTGCGGTTCAAGGTGAATGGACAATGCATAAAAATCTATCTCGGGCATGCTGAATCGGCAAACGAAGTGATCGAGGCATACCATCTTGATGAAGTCTGAGTAATCAAGTGTCCTCAGTTGTGCCGCGACGTTAAATTAGGCGCTTGTTGGGAGGCAACCCAATACTTATAGTTTTTATTTCTAGTAATGGTAGCATTTTCTACTAATGGATTTTAAATTTGCAGGCACATCACCAGGAAATTCTGCAGAAAATTACTTTGCAGCAGTCACTGACGGATACAGCGATGGACCGTGTCAACTGTGACGGACCGTCGCATGAATCTATCGTGCCAGGTACGTCTTTCTGTTATTTTCAAACTAGGGCACACGCAACGGAACCAACGACGGACCGTCATAGTGAGACGGACCATCGTCGGGGACTCGTCGCGTCATTAATGAGACGTACCTGACCCAACCCGGCTGGGGTTTTTTTAAAAAAAGTCAACATATAAAACCCCCAACCTTCATTTCACCCCATTCCTTCCCTCTTCCTCCTATTTCCCTCCCTTTTCAACTTCCAAAATCATCTCCCTCTTCAACCATCATTTCCCCTAATTCTCCAAAGTCCTAAAAGTTATCATCTACTAGTCGGAGTTGCTGCTGTGGGTGTCTTCTTGATCACCAAGTACCTTTCCATCTTATTTTTTCTCCAATTCTCGGGTATGTGTCTCTAATTTCTTCTCATTTATCTTGCATTCTCGTATTTTCGTTTATCAATTAGTATTAGCCTATTTCTTCCTGATATGTTCATTTCTTTTATATAAAATTCTGTCTAACCTAGGTTAAAAATCTTCGAAATTGCCGTGTTTACAACCCTAGAAATAGGTGCTTTAGCATTGCTAGTTTACTAGGTATTTGGGTTTGACAAATGTAGGTTCAAAAACTACCAATTCAATTTGGGTCATAGGGGATGAATGGGGCACCCCCAGTTCTGTCACTGATTTACAGAACGAGACCCCGATGATGGACCGTCCTACCCACGACGGACCGTTGTAGGGTCCGTTCCAAAAGCACTAACACCCCACTGCCCAATTTTATGCAAGTGTCCTCAAACGGACTTATGCGACGGACCGTCATCCCCATGACGGTCCGTCCTGCACAACCGTTCTGTTTGTCAGAGACCTTACTCCTGAGGGTCTCTCACTTTTTCTAAGTGTCCTCCAATGGACACATGTGACGGACCGTCGTCTTTACGACGGTCCGTCCTGCACAATCGTTCTGTTTGTCAGAGACCCTATCCCTGAGGGTCTCTCATTTTTTCTAAGTGTCCTCCAACGGACACATGTGACGGACCATCGTCTTTACGACGGTCCGTCCTGCACATCCGTTCTGGTTGTCAGAGACTCTGTTCCTAAGGGTCTCTCTACATTTTTCTAAGTGTCCTCAAACGGACAAGTACGACGGACCGTCATACCCACGACGGTCCGTCCTGCATGACCGTTATGATGATCAGAGACCCCTCTCCTAAGGGTCTCCATTTTTTTTCAAGTGTCCTCTGACGGACACCTACGACGGACCGTCGTACTTGTGACGGTCCGTCCTGCACATACCGTCATACTTGTCCGAGACTCTCCTTCAGGGTTCTTCATATAAACAAAGTCTAAGTAAGACACGACGGACCCCATGACGGTCCGTCATAGTCACGACGAGCCGTCACCTGGCCCGTCGTGCTTCACTGTTACTATAGAAATGTCATTTTATTTTAATTTTTTTTGTATTTATTTGTCTTGTTTGCTACTTCTAGTACTAATGTTGATTCTTTACAGGTACTATCTACTATGGCACCTAAACAAGATCGAGTCTATGCACGCGGGCGATCGAAGTCTGTCGCCCCGTCTGCCCGCCTGGTCTTTGGCTCTGATGATGAGCGTGACCCCGAGTACATGCCCCCAGGCACTTCCACCCCTTCCCGTGCTGCACGTGCTGCCAGAGCCACACCCAAAAAGGTGGCGTCCGGCGTAGTCACTGCCTCCCAGTCTGATGAGGAGCGCACACTGACCGGCACACCTTCTGGGTCAGCCACCAATGAAGAAGGAGCGTCTGGCTCCTTAGGAGTTTCGTGGTCGGAGGAGGCCTCCGGCTCTGCTGAGGTTCCCGCACCCGCCACCGCTACAGCGTCGGCCTCATCTGATAAGGCTGACAGTTCGGAATCCACACCCGGTTTACCAGCTCGTGCTCTCACCCCGCTCACCGACCAGCCCAACCGGTGGTGTGTAGACGGGCAGTTTCAAGTCTACTCCGACGCAAAGTTCCTGAATGACAAAGGAGTTACGACTTGAACACTCACATTGGAGCGGCGGGTCCTTACTGGGAGTCTCCCGACGATGCCTAAGATCCACAATCTCTTCACCAGACATCGACTGGAGTGGACAGTACGTCCGTTGGGACGTTATAATGAAGAAATGGTCCGAGAGTTCTATGCATCCTACGTAGCGACTCTCTGATCACAGATTGATAGGCGGGCTGCCCCCGCCAAACAGGCCCTACTGGAGCAGGTCCGAGTACGGGGCGTTCAGGTCGATATCTCCTTGCCTTCCATCCGCCGGTTTCTATACGGCGAGGGTGTTGATGCTA
>NC_028637.1:79433972-79434879 GCF_001406875.1 Solanum pennellii | reverse complement strand
GCTCTGGTCCCGCTTGCTAGGGTCCAGAAATTAGAGGCACAGATGGCCACACTTCTGCATCACATGCAGCCTTGGATGCAGAAGTCTATTGCTGAGGAAGAAGAGCGCTTGGAGCGGAGAATGGTCCAGCACACGGAGCAGAAGATCGCTGAGGTTCATCAGCGCTTGGACGCTTTTGAGTTGCGAGTGCTAGCCCGACCAGCCCCTCCGGTGGATGTGTCGACCCTTCAGGCTGCGGTCGACAGTCTTCGCGCAGATATTGATACGATCTTAGAGGCTAGGGTGCCTGAGTCTGAGGCCCCTTCTGCAGAGCCTGCTGAAGACACAGTGCTGGCGGCCCTATTCGCCACTTCAGACATTCCACCACCTCCCCCTCGAGAGCATGCCAAGAGGCGTAGGGATCGAGAGGAGGATGAGGGGCGAGCACGGAAGAAGGAGCGCCGTGAGCTGGAGGCTGCGAGGAGAGCCTCGCTTGCTGAGGAGGAGGCGCGTCAGATGAGAGCACAAGAGTTAGCTGCTGGGGCGTCTAGCTCCAGAACTGTGGAGATCGCAGGAGGCACTGCTGATAGTGCTGTTGATGCTGAGGACACCACTGAGGGTGTACAGATTACAGAGGTAGTGGGTTCCGGGGAACCGGACCCACCAGCTTGCTGATCGTCGGCGCTTTGCGCTCCAGGTTTGCTTCACCTACCACTCTAGTATTTAAATGTTTTTATGCATTGGGGACAATTGCATGTCTTTTTGTTGGGGGTGGGGTAAATGGAAAGTGAGTGCTAGGGTGAAGTCTGAGTAGCCCAATTCACTATCCTCTTTTGGGGTTTTCTTGCCTGTGTTCTTTTTCCCCGAAAGACTGATTACTTTTTCCGTTGAACCGGCATGTCTATATTTAGTGTACATAGTTTAATTC
>NC_028637.1:79431845-79432049 GCF_001406875.1 Solanum pennellii | reverse complement strand
TTTTGAGCGAAGAAATGCGGAAGAGACCACCTACGGAGCTTGTGACGGTCCGTCATGCTTGTGAAGGTCCATAGGTGGCAGCGCAGTGCAGCTGCTGAAGGAAGATGGGGAAGTCTGACCAAGTGTGGGGTTACGGAGTCCATGACGGTCCGTCGTGTCTATGACGGTCCGTCCTGCAGGTTCGTCATGAAGTTCAGAGAAGTA
>NC_028637.1:79390783-79430337 GCF_001406875.1 Solanum pennellii | reverse complement strand
GTATACTATCTAATAGGCTAGTATTGATTGGTACGAGGTAATAACTTAGTCAAATATCGAATACGATGCTTAATATGAGGTAAAGATAAGGGTTAGGATAGCAACACACATAGCCGGACCAAGGTGCGGAGTGACATTTTCTAGATGCCGGACCAATGATTTAGAAATACATAACTTATCACTTTACATGCAAGATACTAGGAAGGAATTGTTATAGTTAGACTTATCAAGTTATGAACCTGTGGGGAACACGTAAACCCTAGTTACTTTGATTAATTGATTAAACTCTAACATTCAAAGCTGTTAGTTGTCTCCTTTTATTTCGCTAGTTATTTTCATTTATTTAGGAATAGTAACCCCCCTTTTATCATTTTTGCTTTCCAAGGAAGTAATTGACTGAACGATAGTAGTAATAAATTGAAGTTAAGTCTAAACTATTTTCCTCGTGGGAACGATCCCAACCTCACTAGTTGGGTTATTTACTTGACACGACCGCTTTACTTCTTATTTGAGAAGTAAGTTTAAGCGTATCAACGACCCGTATGAAATGTTAAGAGAATGGAAAAGTGCCAAGCGTATGGACAAATACACCATCGCCCCTGACTGATTCAATGCTGGATATGACAAGGGTTTCAAAGAATGGCTGAAGAAGGACATACAAAACGTCTCCTTCCAAAACCCGCGCAGCTTTCGCAGCGTAACAGACAAAGAAGCCAAAGTAGTGGTCGAGCTACAAGAGGTAAAGAAAGAGGCCCAAGAGGTGTACCCTAAGTTTGTCGAGAACCAAGGTACTCTTGAGAAGGCGAACCAAGAGGTAGAAAGACTAAGGCGTGGTTATGATGACTTTGATACCTGGGTCAAGGAGAAAATCGAGAGGATGCGATATGAAATCTTGGAAGACAAAGGTCGCCTGGTTGAAGGATTTTTGCTGATTCTAAGGTATATGTTTAAACAATACAAGACTCAGGGGGACGGCGACAGAGCAGGACCATCAGGCACGACATAGTGGACTTCGCCCCTACGTGGGTTTTTATATGTATTTACGTTGTTTTTAGCCCCTTTGTGGGCCTGCTTTTATCGCACTTTCAAATGACCCCTGTGTGGGTTTATCTTTAATATTTTATCCTTTATTTTCCCCTTTGTGAACGTTATTATTCACTAGTGAAATTTATTTTGAGGGGAATTGTTAATTTGGTTCAAATTCACACGTACATCCTTCAAATACGCTAGGCCTACCCTTGGCATAAAAGGGTCCCTCTGTATGTGTTAGGACGCGATATATGTGTTTAACTGCTTATGTGTTATGTTGCTATGAATAAGGATATCGTAAACCCACTCCTATCAAGAAATTTCCAAAAGAATATACAGAAGTCACTATTACAAATGTCCGACCAAAACTTTCTGAGTCTTAAGTTTTTCATTCAAAAGACAAATCCCATCTCCAAACCCTAAAACACTATTCTACCGTCTCAGGAAAGGCAAAAAATCACTGCTATGGACAAGGGTAAGAACATCCAGATGGAACTCACTGGAGAAGAACGACAAAGAAAGATCAAACAGATCACTCGAGAAATTCAAGAAGCCAAGGAGGAAGGGCTCAGAGTCGACATGGCCACTGCAATTTACGGAGCTGCAATCGTGATGCTGGATGAGGATCTGGCATCACAAATGAAGAGAAACAAAGATGTTGAGATGGAGACAGAGGACTTGCGAGATAAGTTGGACATGCTTTGGTTGAAAGTGCAAGAAAGAGAAGCGAGAGAGGCGAGGATAAAATCGTATACTGCCGCTCTATTAGCTAAAAGCATGTCACTTGATGAAGAGCTGGCAGTGGAAATGGAGGAATTCACCTCCATGAGAGAAAGGATGGCCTCACTGAGGAAGAAGAATAAAGCCTTCCATAACAACATGATTGATAAACTTAGAAAATGCGCGAAAAGTACCCCGTGTACGAGCAAGGAGCGAATAGTGGTCCTGATAATGCTCACCCTGAAGCGAATGAGGAAGACGACGATGAGGAAATCGTCTACAAACCTCCAAACCTAGGCCGTTTGAAAGGAGGAGACTAATGCTGCAATAAGAAAGGAAATGACTAACGTGTCGTCATTATTTTATCTTTCAAAAGCTCTATTATTGTCTTTTAATTTCCTTGTAATCGTAATGAACGATGAAAAAAAATGTTTTATCTTGTACTCGAACTATGTTGGGCCAAAATTCTCCTTGTGAGATACGTAGGCAGCCTTCTCAGACCCGACCCCTATCTTTAAAAATTTTCATTCCCCATTCATGTTACGAGAAGATACGAAGGCCAGATCAACGGACGTCAAAGAGCATATGCAAGAAGACTATAGCTCAACATGATTTGGACTTTCTGAGACACTGTCAAAACTAAAACAAGCAAACTCCTGCTTGTTAAAAAATGTGTTTCCGTCCTTACTCGTGAGTTGAAGATATCCTCAAACAAAGCAACTTGTGTGTTTATCTTCTCTCTGTGTGATATTATGCATTTTGTACTCTTAATCTGTACTGAAAAATCTGCCTTTGAGTTGTTTTCCTTCTCAGGTACTTTGAAACTGATCTGTGTCGATCAAAAGCTGGCGGATCATCCTTAGTTCACAAGATCAAAAGGTCCCGCAGATTCCTTCCCTAGACAAAGCTCAGACAAAGAAAAGACTATTATGGGGGATAATAACGAAGAAGTAAGTCTTACTGATATTGTGGTGGCTCAACCCAACATAGCGGACTAGAATGAGTTGATTCTGCAGCTGATGCAACAGATTGCAGAGATGAGGGTAGAGATGCAAAGGAGACAGGATCTGCCTCCACCAGGATTTGCTGCTAACGCTGCTGATGGGATACCTTCAATCTACTTCCCTTCTTCAAATATGGATCCAGCGCAGAACCAACCATCTAAACCTGCTCAGAATCCGTCGGTTATAGATCTGACTGCCCAAATCCCCAATATGCTTCCGCATCTTACCAAACTCCACCTTCTCCTCAAAACAACCATCCCCAAATGCCACCCTATCCTCAAAATACCCACTATCAAACTGTTCCTCCACCGCAAAATCAAAACCAAAATCCAAACAAAAATACTTTTAATCCACAAACATCCCACCACCACTTAAATCAGAATACAAATCCTCTAACGTACCCAAAGAATTATCAAACCGCTCAAAATGATCACAGTCCTTCTGTAGATCCACTCTTACCAAAAAGAGCCTCTTTCCAAATTCCCGTCCCTGCTGAGCACGATGTGCACGGTTTTGAGCTGGACCATTATGAGGAACAAGAAAAGGAATGGAGGGAAAAGGAAGAGGTAAAGGTCGACATAAAGGAAGAGATCAAGAAAGCCATGAAGGAGCTTCAATGCGTCCCTGATATCGGCCGACTTAGTTATAAAGACTTATGTATTCATCCAAATTTGAACCTTCCGGAAGGATTCAAGATCCAGAAGTTGGACACCTTTGGAGGAGTGGGCAACCCTATGGCTCATTTGAGAGCCTATTACGACCAGTTCGTTGGAGTTTGTAGGGTTGAAGATCTATTGATGCGGCTCTTCAGCCGAAGCCTGTGCGGAGAAGCTCTTGAATGGTTCACCTCGCATGAAACCAGTCAATGGCCCAGCTGGAATGCATTGGCCAAAGATTTTATCGATCGATTTGCTTACAATGTAGAAATTGTTCTAGACCGGTACTCTTTGGAGAAGATGAAGCAAAAATCTACCGAGAGCTATAGGGAGTTCGCCTATAGGTGGAGAAAAAAAGCGGCAAGGGTGAGACCACCCATGTCTGAGAAAGAAATCGTTGAAGTATTCATGCGCGTGCAAGATCCTGAATATTATGATAGAATTATGTTGCTCGTTGGAGCAAAGTTTGCTGAGATAGTCAAGATTGGTGAGACTATCGAGGATGGTTTAAAATCAAGAAAGATAGCCCGTGTAGCCGCATCGCCTGGATCTTCAGGGTTGTTGAAAAAGAAAAGAGAAGAAATCGCTGCTGTTTCATAGGGGAAACCCCCCCCCCCAGAAGCTCGTCATACTCCCAAGGTCGTTCCCGGCCATCCCAAAAGTCTTACCAAGCTTGCTACACGCAAGCTAGTTATCCCAATAATTCTCCAATTTATCAGAATGCTATCACCACTTATCTAAACGTCCAAGCTCCACTATACCAAAGTCCACCCCCGAATCACCAAAATCCATCTCCCATTTACCCAAATCATCCTCCACCCTACCAAATTCCTTCTCCCTACCAGGGTATTGCTCCCAACTGTGCTAACGTGCAGTCAATATACTGAGCACCCCCTCCTTCATATCAAGTCCAAGCTCCACCATATCAAAATCCCCACTCGAACTACCAAGGTCCATCGCAAAACTGCCAAACAAATCCATATCTCAGAAGCCAAGCTCCCCGTCCAAATACCTGAAGTTATCAACAGGTGCCTCCTCCCCAACAAGGCAGCTATGACCCTCCCCGACCCAGATTCGAGAAGAAGCCCTCAAGTAACTTCACTGCGCTCGCTAAAAGCCAAACAAAGCTGTACGAGCGACTGGCTGCGGCCGGATACATCCACCCTGTGGGGCCCAAACCCGTGGATGTCAATTTAAAATTCTACAGACCTGATCAGAGATGTGCTTATCATTCCAACAGTGTTGGGCATGATACTGAGGATTGTATCAACCTCAAGCACAAAATTTAGAATTTGATTAACCACGAGGTAGTCTTTCTCCAACCAGCGGCTCAAAATGTCAAAACCAACCCGTTGCCGAATCATGGGGGCGGCAATGTCAATATGATCGAGATAAAAGATGACTGGTGTGGAACGAAAATGATTACTCCAATCGTTCACGATTTTTTTGGAAAAGGCTGTAGCTTCTTTGAGCATCAAAGAGAAGAAATAGTTCGTTATTTTGACACCCGTAAAGGCTGTTGCTTTTGTGCCATCAAAAACTCTCGTCAAGCCTAAGTTCATTATTGAAACTGCTGCTGCTCAAGGCATGACCAGATTCGGAAGATGTTACACTCCTGACGAGCTTGCTCTCGGAGGTCAAAAGAAGGATCAGGCTAAAAGGCCAATAAGCGAAGGAGAAGCAGAGGAATTCTGGAGAAGAATCCAGCCGAAAGATTATTCTATCGTCAAGCATTTGAAGAAGACTCCAGCCCAGATCTCTTTATGGGCCCTGGTGATGAGTTCTCAATCGCACAGGCAGGCTTTGATGAAGGTTCTTGACTATACGTATGTACCCGCGGGCACAAGCAGCGATAACGTGGCCGCTATGATTCACCAAGTTATTCGAGGGCACTGAATCAGCTTTTGCGATGATGATCTGCCTTTTGAAGGGAGGTCACACAACAAGGCGTTGCACATCACTGTGGTATGCCGCGAAAAGGTTGTCAACCACGTCTTAGTAGATGATGGATCTGGTTTGAATATCTGCCCGTCGTCGATGTTGAGGCAGTTAAGGTTTGACTTGGGAAAACTTGAACAAAACCAAGTCAACGTAAGAGCCTTTGATGGGGTTCAGAGAGATACGTTAGGAGCGGTGAATCTGATCATCCAAATGAGCCCAGCAGAATTTGGTGTACAGTTTCAAGTATTGGATATCAATACCAGCTATAACCTTCTTTCGGGAAGGCCTTTCATCCATATGGCTGGAGTTGTCCCTTTACTCTGCATCAGATGATGAAGCTCGTTTGGAAGAACGAAGAGCTGGTTATTCATGGCGAAGGGAGTCACTCTGGTAGACAAGCGCCTATCATTGATGAAGTATAGCGAGGTACAGATTTTTACACGGTGGAGCTGGTAAATGCCACCGGTGAAGACTTGGCCCCACAGACTCCATGCCTGCCGTGTACAAGATGATAGCCAATGTGATGCTGCAGAATGGTTTTGTACAAGTCTTCGAATTAGGAAGAAATTCCCAAGGAATCATTGAGCATATTCCAGTCCTCGTTAAGGGAGCCAGATATGGTTTGGGGTACATCCCCACAGATGATGACATGAAGACGAAGAAGAAAAATGATCAAGCATTGCTAAGACGATCCCAAATCTTTATCAATCCCTCCCAGTCCGGGAGTATGCCGAGCATGAAGACCTTGGGGAAGGAATTAGTGACCTCTTCGAGGAGATCGATGCTGTTATTGAGGAAGAGGTCGAGCTAGCTGGTATCCGCAATGTTGAGCCAAGAGAGATGCTGCAGAACTGGACCTCCACACCCATCCTGATCCCCCGAACTCCTTGGTAGAAGGGCATCGTTTTATGCATATGTAAATCGGTGGTAGTCCGGAAAAGGCCCGAGACCGACCATTTTGCATTTTTCTTAATTATTTGAATTTTCGAATTTCCATCATGATGTTCAAAGAAGGCAAGCTGGCCCTATGCCATGGCCAAATTTTGCATCGTTTTCCAATTTGAATGAAAGCCTCTTTTGTTTATAAAATTTATTTATTTACTCATTTATTATACTTTGATTGTCTAACTTTGTTTGTTTATGATTTCAGTAATGTTAGTTTTTAACTTGCCAATGTCATGTCATGTCACGAGCTGTATGAACAAAATGGGGCCCGTAATGACGAGGTTGATGATTACGAAGAAGAAAGTGAGGAACCAGAGTATGTCGCCGAGGGATTTTGGCAGTTTGAAAATCAGCATAAACCAAATCTATCGGAAACGCAAAAGGTAAATTTGGGGGATCCGGAGTGCGTTAAAGAGGTTAAGATCAACATCCACTTAAATGAAACTCAAATAAAAGACCTAATTTATTTGCTTGCTGAATATATTGATGTGTTCGTCTGGGAAGTCTGTGACATGCAAAGGCTGAGTATCGATGTTGTATCTCATAGACTGCCGATTAATCTGGGGTTCGATCCGGTGAAGCAAAAGGCTCGGAAGTTCAAGCCTGAACTGCGTTTAAAGATCAAAGAAGAGATCACCAAGCAGATAGAGTCTCGATTGGTAGAGGTGACACAATACCCGACTTGGTTGGCCAATGTTGTTCCGGTCGCCAAGAAAGATGGGAAGATCAGAATTTGTGTCGACTACAGAGACCTCAACAAAGCTAGACCGAAATATAATTTTCCGTTGCCAAACATTCATATTTTGATCGATACTTGTTCTAAGCACGAAGTGCAGTCATTCGTGGATTGTTACGCAGAGTATAATTACATTCTGATGGACGAGGAAGATACAGAAAATACATCTTTTATTACACCCTGGGGTGTATATCATTAGAGGGTGATGCCGTTTGGCCTCAAGAATGTTAGTGCTACCTATATGAGGGCTATGACAACCATATTTTATGACATGATTAATAAAGAGATTGAGGTTTATGTGGATGACATCATAATCAAGTCCCATGAGAGTTCGGACCACTTGACACATTTGAGGAAGTTCTTTGATCGTCTGCATCGGTATAACTTGAAGTTGAATCCCGCTAAATGTGCTTTTGGAGTGCCAGCCGGCAAGTTGTTGGGATTTATAGTCACCAAAAGAGGTATTGAACTCGATCCTTCCAAGATTAAAGCAATTCAAGAGTTGCCTCCACCGAAGACAAGAAAAGAGGTGATGAGTTTTTAGGAATGTTAAACTACATCAGTCGATTCATAGATCAATCAATCGTGGTGTGTGAGCCTATCTTCAAGCTGTTGAAGAAAGACGCTCCGACAAAGTGGACTGAAGAGTGTCTGACTACTTTTGATGCTATTAAGAACTATTTGTCCAATCCATCAGTATTGGCTCCTCCGCGAGAAGGGAAAAGTTTGTTGCTGTATTTGTCTGTCTCAAATAGTGCATTTGGATGCGTACTTGGTCAATACGACGAGACAGGAAAGAAGGAAAAAGCTATCTATTACATAAGCAAGAAATTTACTCTATACGAGTCTCGATACACTCTGTTGGAGAGAACGTGTTGTGCTTTTACTTGTCTTGCCCAGAAGTTGAGACATTATTTGTCTTTGTATACCACATATCTCATTTCCAGAATGGATCCATTGAAGTATATTTTCTAGAAGGCGATACCGACCGAAAAGTTAGCTAAATGGCAAATGCTGTTGAGTGAGTTTGATATTGTGTATGTGACTTAGAAGGCGATAAAAGCACAGACTTTGGCTGATCATCTCGCAGAAATTCCTGTGATGAAGAGTATCAACCGCTTAAGACTTATTTTCACGATGAAGAAGTGTCATTTGTGGGTGAAGATATTTCTGAGGCATACCTCGATTGGAGATTATTCTTCGATGGAGCGGCGAATCATCAAAGGAAAGGCATCGGAGCGGTTTTAGTGTCAGAACTGGTCAACACTATCCCATGGCAGCTAAACTTTGATTTAATTGCACGAACAACATGGCCGAATACGAAGCTTGTATTCTTGGTTTAAAAATGGCCATCGACATGAATGTCTACGAGTTGTTGGTTATTGGAGACTCAGATCTTTTGATTCATCAAGTTCAAGGAGAATGGGCTGTGAAGAACCCAAAGATTATACCTTACGTACAATATGTGCAGAAGTTGTGCAAAAGATTCGTCAGATCGAGTTCAGACATACTCCCAAAATACAAAATGAATTGGCCGATGCTTTTGCCACCATCGCTTCAATGATTAAACATCCAGATACTGATTATATTGATCCTCTGGATGTAGAGCTGAAAGAACATCCAGTCCTTTGTTCACATGCTGAAGCAAAACCAGACGGTTTGCCGTGGTATTTCGATATAAAGAAGTATTTGGAGTCCGAGATTTATCCTGAAAATGCTGCTTCCAATTAGAAGAAGTTAATACACCGTATGGATCTCAATTACTTTCTAAGTGGAGAAATCCTGTATGGAGGACTAGGTCTTTTCAGATGTGTTGATGCTGTTGTAGCTGAGAAGCTTAATGAACAAATACATGCCGGAGTTTGTGGCACGCATATGAATGAGCTCACTTTGGCAAGAAATATCCTTCGAGCCGGTTATTTCTGGATGACTATGGAAAATGATTGTTGCTAGTTTGTGCAGAAATGTCATAAATTTCAAGTGCACGGTGATTTGATCCGAGTGCCGCCTCACGAACTTAATGCTATGAGTTCACCTTTGCCAGTTGTAGCTTGGGGCATGGATGTCATAGGTCCTATAGAGCCAGCCGTTTCTAATGGACACAGATTTATTTTGGTTGACATTGACTACTTCACCAAGTGGGTAGAAGGAGTATCGTACAAGTCGATAACCAAGAAAGTTGTAGCTGATTTTGTTCGCAACAATCTGATATGCAGATTTGGAGTGCCAGAATCCATCATTACTGATAATGGTGTAAATCTTAACAGTCACTTGATGAGAGATATATGTGAGCAATTCAAGATTACTCACCGAAACTCAACTGCTTATCGCCCTCAAATTGAACGGTGCTGTAGAGGTCGCTAATAAGAATATCAAGAAGATTCTGAGGAAGATGATTGAAAATCACCGAGGTTGGCATGAGATGTTGCCATATCCTTTATTGGGTTATCGAACACGACCGTCAGAACATCGACTGGAGCTACTCCGTTCTTACTAGTATATGGAACAGAAGAAGTCATACCTGCTGAAGTTGAGATACCGTCAATGAGAATAATCCAAGAAGCTGAGTTGAGTTACGCTAAATGGGTTAGAAATAGAATCGATCAGTTAACTTTGATTGACGAGAAGAGAATGGTTGCCGTCTGTCATGGTCAATTGTATCGACAGAGAATGATTCGTGCCTTTCACAATAGAGTAAGAGCCAGAATTTTTGAAGTTGGTCAGTTGGTCCTTAAGCGCATTTTCCCTTGTTTTTATCAAAAAGAAAAAAAAATTATTTTCGAAGAGTTCCCAACTTTTTAAAGAGTCGCCACTTAATTTTTAAGAAAAATTAAGAAAATTATTTGCTTTCAAAAGACTTAACAGAATCGTCTATTGAAAACCATTAAGGGGGTTTTGGGGATTAATATTAATGTCTTAGGAAGGTTTGAAAGCACCTTAGACATTCCGCTAACCTACGGTTATCCAACAACTATTTATTTGGAAAAAAATTGTTTTAACTTTTACTTGAAAAAGTGATTAGAATAGTAGAGATTTTAAAACGTTAACTGATTTATCCAAGTGATTTATTTTGCAAAATTATTGACTTTGGGTTGATAGAACATTTAAGGCGTTTTGCAGGGAATTCATAGTTTTCGAACCTTAAACTAATGCCGAATAAACAAGGTAAATAATTCAAAGCATGTAAAGAGAGAGATAGGGAGAGAGATATTGGGTCCAACTATCCGCCTTGACTGAAATTTGGACCCACCTGTTTTTTGGGGTTTTTCGTATCTGTCCTAGACTAAGCGAATAAAAATACAAAGTAATATAAAAGATAGACAAGGCTTATGCCCAAAATAAATACAACATAATAAATTAAAATTGGATCTTCCAATCCGATTTCTTCGATCCTTTAGATATCGAGAGCCGTCCGCTGGCTGTGGGTTGACTCGAAAGGAAGAATTGGGGCCTTTATTGACTCTCGAAAATGCGAGGATTAACGAAGTCTGCGAGGACTCGGACGAGTATTTCCATGCACGTAAAAATCATTATATTAGCCAAGGGGAATAAGACAATAAAAGTAACAAATAAGTTAAAGAGTAGGAAAACAGAAACACAAATGGAGAAGCAATATTGGCGCGCTAATAAAATTCATTTTAGAGAAATAGGCATATAGGCACCATACTACCCTAAGTTTCGAACACACATAGGACAAAGAAAAAACAATCTTGGAGAACATTTAGATAAATTAAAGAAACATGACTTTAAAGGCCTACTTAAAATAGACAATTTACCAAGTCATATAAATTATCACTTCTGCTTGCGATAAGGCATACAAAGAAATTTGGGAACCCAAATATTATATATTGACCTTAGAAGCATTTGAATCTTTTAGGGAGACAAATTCAAGGAACTCAAAGGCCTTAACAAAACAAAGATTACGAAATCACATCACAGTGTATACACGACTTGAGAATGAATTTCTAGTCTCCAGGCGATTAAGTAAAACATCGAATAGCCGCGATAATTAATATATTAAGCTAACCGCATTTGACTTACTCTAAAAATAAAAATACATGTACATAAAAAAAATAAAAAAAATGAATCACTGCCATTGATAAAGAGGAGAACGCCACAATCTAACATCACGGTAGCATATTTATGAATATTACACATAAAAGCTCTACTGTGTACAAACATGAGCCTCAGAATGAAACGCCAGACTGAGGATACTCTTTCATGCACATACAGAAGCGGCTGAAACCATGACAATACAGTAGCACAAACACATGAATACACAAGCAGAGATGGATTGTCATTACTTTACGAGGCCAAACAAGAAAAATGTAGAAACTGCCATCTTTGGCGTTTAGAAGGTCAATCGGAAGAGTAGCATGGTGCACTATCGGAGTCAGATTTGGCAAGAGAAACGATAGACGAGAATTCGAGTAGACCAGCAAAGAAACAATCGAAGTAACTGATGAATCTACCAAAACAAAACCCAATCAAATCACAAAATCGTTATGGACTCTTATATATCGCATGGACGTCAGCAACCTTTATTTAACATATTCAGTGAACTCAATAGGTACCAAATGAATGATAACAACAAATGAAACATGAATGGACAAGAAAACGGCATTTCCAAAACAACAAAAAAACTCGAAAACTCTATTCGACAACAGAAGAAAACATTCGAAAACGACATAAACTCCTAAATAAATAAATAAAAAAGCTAAGCTCCAAATGCAGAAATTTATAACATACACTTCATATTTTGACCAACAGGACACTAATACGAACTCCTTTTCATCAAACCACAGTAATGGACGAGAAAATGAAACATTCGGCAAACAATAGAGCGCGACAGAGGCCCTCAATCTACATACAGACTTCACAAAATCATGTAAAAATCAAAGCGAGGTTTTACCTTTCTAGGAGCAGCGTTCTGGAGACGAGACGAGAAGGACACGACTTCAACACCTGAGTTTAGCGGCGGATAGGAACTCCAAAACGCAAAACGAGGAACTAAACATGAAGTAGGAAAACGTAACACTCCGTATTCCCTCACCTAGAAATCCTTCAATCAATTCACTGCTTCTTACTGTTCTTTCATCTCTTTGTAATTATTAAAATATCTTTCCCCTTTTGCGTGAACCTTATCTGTAACTCTTTGAGGAGAAGGCTTTTCTCTCCGCGTCTTGACTCGAAAATGCCCCTGCTTAATTCTATGGATATATCTGTCTGTAGACTGTATCTTTCAGTGGGTTATCTTTTTAGGATCTCCCAAAAAATTTTTTTTCTTCCCCAACCCCTCACAAAAGGGGTATTTATAGGGAAAACTAGGGTTTTCAACAAGGGAAGGCGGGGGGAATTCTCAAAAAGGGCTGGGATAAAATCGACAATCCAAGTCCTAATTCGAAATTTGAAAACCTTTTTCCGGATGAGGATAAGACTTGGTCGTACGATCAAATTGATTCCTTCAGCAAAATTCCAAAAGCCGAACAGGGACCTGGACGACTTCGATCAATTCCCCGTCCTTGAGATGCGACGTGTTGGAATCTCAGGATCGCAAGGACAAAAGAGAAACTGACCTCCCTGCTACGCCTGTACGGAGAAAAACCTTGGGAGAAGACGACAAATGGGCAACAGACGACCTCTGTGCTCTTGCTACTCTTGGCGGACCCGCTCCCGCGTGAAATGCGCGCGAGTGGGTGATTTTGTCATCGAAGCGCTCTGCTACCTGGGTTTCTTTATGGGCAGAGGCCGCGTTGTTCTCTCGGTCACGCGTCGGGTCCTTTCTTTTGGGAAGAAGATGAGGTTGGGGTGGGGGGGGGGGGTTGGATAAAATGAGGTGGGTCGGGTCAAAATAATTAGGTCGGTTGAGGGAATGGGCTTGAAAGGGAAATGACAATAGTTGAACTTGGCAAAAGATGTGGGCCATGGGAAAATTGGGTCAAATTTTTAAGTGGGCTGGTGGGCTGCCAAAACAGAAAGTCCAAAATTGGCTTTAAATGGGTTTAACATATTGGTGTCAAGCCATAATAGATAATAAACCATTCTGATGAATATATAAATGAATTAATTAACGAGAATTTTAATTTTGACGAAATAAAATAGCGAACTCGATTGAAAGAGCAATTAATTAAAAATAGAACATAGCTGCTATTATAATTGAACCAAATGAAAGAGTATTCGATTCAAAATGAGACTTTTCGAGGTGATCTAGTTTCAAAATTTTCACAAAACATACTGGTTGTATAAGACATTTATAATATGTATATTATTCAGAAATCACGGAAAGACCATGCATTTGATGATATTCAAAACTAAATATAATAATGATAATACTAATAATAATAATTATAATAATAACCATAATAATAATTGTAACAAAAAATACTTTTGATCTATGTGAAGCTAATTATTTCAAGTCGTTTAGAATTAAGAAACTCGTTCGGAAAATTTGAGCCAAATTGGCAAGGACCCTACATGGTTCACAAGGTATTATCCGGAGGTGCTTTAATCCTGTCGGAGATGGATGGCACCGCATGGCCGAAACCAATCAACTCGGATGCTGTCAAGAGATACTACGTGTGAAGCTTCGATTTACATTTCTGTTATTTACTTGTAATCATTATGTTTGCTTGTGTTGGTTTTGCTTAAAGTTTTATCCCTCTTGTAATGAACTACATCTGACTTGAATTCTGAAGAATGAGATACGTTGGCGGCCTATGTCGGCCTCGATCACCCCATTTATCCCCTTTAATTATTTCATTGTAATGAACTACGTCTGACTTAAATTCTCATGAATGAGATACGTAGGCGGCTTATGTCGGCTTCGGTCACTCCTTTTATCCCCTTTAATATTTCTTTATATCTGAACTACGTTCGACCTGAATTCTCAAGAATGAGATAGGCGGCCTGTATCGTCCTCAGTTGGTTTCTTTGTAAATTTCTCTTTTGTTAACCTTTAAAGGAGAACTACGTTTGACCTGATTTCCGCCTCAACGGGATACATAGGAGCCACAAGGGTTCGGTCATATCTCCCGTAAGATTCCTATTCCCCTTTACAATAGAAACTGGGAAAGAATTCTTGAGAGGGACTCAAAAATTCTCGAGAAGAAGATTCTTCCTCAGCAAGTCAAGACTGAAGATATTTTGAAATTTGTAACTGGGACAGAATTTTTGAGAAAATCTCAAAAATTCCGCGATCTACTCAGTGTCAGTGGAAAGATAAGCAAGACAGTAACTGAGACAGAAATTTTGAGGACGGCCATGGGTTTATCTACAAGTCCGGAGTGACTCTGAAAACTTCCCAGCGAATAACCAGATAGACCTCCAAGCATCAGACTCAAAAAAGTTTATTAAGCCTATATGACATGACTTGGCAGTGACTTTTTTTCAGATACTATTTCTCGAAAATTTATTTCTCTTGAATCTTCCTTTTTATATTTCATTTGTTTTGTCATAAAATATTTTGTCTTATCTATTAAGAGTCGGGAGACTGGGAAATCAATCGGAGATAGAATGACAAGGAGCAGGCAACTGAAGAAATCGACACAGATCAGCTTGATTTAAAACGAACAGTTTTTCTGTGGACTCAAGTTTATAGCTTTGCTCTGAAATCAGCAAATTCTTCCGATGGATGAATATGGAGAAGTCAAAGGAGGATAAAACTATCCCAAAATCAATAGTTTTCCTAAAAGTAGGAATCATTTTGGGAATATGAATTGTTTATTTTAATCAATGTCCAACAAAATGAAATTTGTGAAGAACGTCCAACTAGATTTGAAGGTGAATCAAGCGAAAATCTCAAGAAAGAGTTTACGATTTTCGTAAAGGACGTCATTTGCATCACAATGTCAGATTTGATATTATGCATCAGCCGGAGGGGTTAGTTATTTTATTGTCGATCCAGACGATATAGTATCTGGAAGTCGTTTTACCGTTATCATCATTGGGGACGATATGATTATCCATAAATGACCCAGAAGATCACTATGTTGCTCGATTGAAGCACTATCTTCATTTAGTACCAAGGATGACATCAAGAGTTAATATATGTGCATTGTAAGAAGATATTCATGCCCTGCACAAGATCATGCATCACGAATCAATATTAATGCATCGTGGAAGATGATGCATCGCGAGTCAACATCCACGCATCAACGAGATCATGCATCGCGAGTCAATATCCATGCATCGCGAAGATCATGCATCACGAGTCAATATCCATGCATCTAGGAAGATCATGCATCGCGAGTCAATATTCATGCATCGTGAAAGATCATGCATCGCGAGTCAATATCCATGCATCGCGATTCAATATTTATGCATCGCAGAAGATCATGCATCGCGAGTTAATAGCCAAGCATCGCTAGAAGATTTCATACCTCGCAGAAATTTATGCATCGCGAGAAAATTTCATACCTCGCAGAAGTATATGCATCGCGAGAAGATTTCATACCTCGCAGAAATTTATGCATCGCGAGAAGCTTTCATACCTCGCAGAAATTTATGCATCACGAGAAGATTCCATGCCTCATTAAAATTTATGCATCGCGAGAGGATTTCATGTCTTGCAGAAATTTACGCATCGCGGGAAGATATTCATGCCCCGCAAGAATTCATGCATTATCATAAAAGGAAAGCGTGCATCCCAAGAGAAATATTTATCCATCGCCATCGACTGTGTTCTTTTATTTTGATAAAAGTAAACATCAAGAAGAGCATCGAAGATGACGTCAAGAGAGATACTAGCATACAACATCAACTTTCCTTTATGTTGACGTAAAATGAATAATACATTGAAGATTATATTGCAAACACAAGACATAAACTTTATTTGCTTTACGTCAAACCAATCGATTTGACGTCAAATGGCGAGGAGAACAATTAAGTGTCGACATGGTAAAAGACACTGTCTCCCACCTTAATTGCATTTTTATGTTGATGAGTTTTATCTCAGTCTTTGTCGAGAGCATCCGAAAGAATTAATTCTTCGAAACATAGCACAGGTACGGCCGACATCATAAAAGGATGCAGCACAACGTGGAATTTTTCTTTGCAGTGAACTGGGACACAATACAAAGAGGAGTGTCAAACTCTTAGGACGTGAACAGAGGAGCGACTTCCACCACAATCAAACCACACCCTTATCAGAAGGCATGTGGGTTTTTCTTTAGGCTTCGTGGTTTCAGTCTCGCATCCGAGAATTTTGGTATTTGTCGAAAGCAAGTTTCTAATCTGAGTGACAATACGCTAAGAGTTTTGGAAATTATGTTCGTGTAAGTTCTTAATTATGAGTGCGAAGAGCGCCACATTCATGGATAAGAGGTTTCTAGCCTCTTTTTCATACTCGACTTAATTTGTCACTCGTCCAGAACCAAAGGTTATCTAGCATAATAGAATTCTTTTTTAACCGATCGAGTTGAACTACAAGCAGCCCGATTCCTAAGGTTTAAGGATATGTAGGCGAACTCAATGCTGAAAACTCGGCTATATTTCAACATTCGCTCTCGAATCTTATTCTCAAGCATTTCGATACCTTTATAATTCGGTATCGAGGTGGCTTTTGATTACTTTCAAAATCGTGCGTTAAATCTAGCGCATCGAACTACAAGTGGCCTGAATTCTCATAAAGCCTGAGATATGTAGGAGACCAATTTTTTGGGGTTCGGCCGAAATTCCTAAATCAATACCAAATCCTTTCCTAAAAGATGAAGTTGAGGTCGGTCAAAATTGGTTTGGTAAATTTCATTTTCCTCGAATTTCTTGCATCAATCCAAGTAAAATGAGGGACAGTTGTTAACACCCAATTTTGACCATCGACAGTATAAATAAATTCCCAAGCTTCATTAATTTTGAACGACTTAAAATAATTAGTTCTAAATTTTGAACGACTTATAATTTTGAACGACTTATAATTTTGAACGACTTAAAACTCCCAATCCTTTCTTTTAGCTGCATTTAATTGCACTCTTTCCATCCCATTCTCCGTTTTCCAATCCAAACATTTCAAAATTATTCCCAGCCCAATCAAATTAAAACCCCGACCCGGCCCCATTAGTTTTCTTCTTTACAAGAAAAATCCACAGACACAAATTTCTCAGAAAGAGAGCACACCTCTAGTTCCCCATAGTCCAACGCGTGAAATGCAAGAAGAACGCGTGCCTGGTAAATCAACATTCAGTTTCTTCGTCGTCTTCCTCACTATGCCCGTACGATCTTGTGCAGGCTTTTCCGTATTTTTAGCTACGCGAATCTTCCTTGCAGAGCGAGATGAGGACACGTCGCCCATCCAATACAAAGGATCGATCACGTCCCTCCATCTCGCTTTAAATCTGTTCGAATTCATTTGGAATCTGGAGAATATTCGGTTCGGATAAGATTTTGGTTTGTTTTGAATTCAAAATGGTCCTAAAGGGCTGATCTGTTTTCATCGATATCTCCTCAAGTTGGAGCCCTAAATCCACCCCCTATATATTCTCATGTTCTTCTTCAGGGAAGGAGGAGGGTTTTTTTGTCTTGGGATTTTAGGACGGAGAACAAAATGAAAGTTTTTTAAGGTTGAAGGAGATTCTTAAAGAGGAGAGAAAACTTGGGAATGTTTCTTTCCTTTATCTTTCGGGAAAGGGGAGACGTGTTTCCAGATCCAAGACAAAGTATAATAATAGCCTTTCAAGGAATACTCAACCAGTTAGGTTTACAACTAAAAATATGTTTTTTTCGTGTCGTCGTCTGTCGTCTGCACCATCGTGTGGGTAGAGTTGCTGTTCTTTTGCTCGTCGTCCCGTCCACTGCGTCACAGAAGGTAAAGATTCCTCCTCGATTCCAACTCGTTTAAGGATGCCTCCCTCTTGCAAACTGATGGTCTATGTTTCTTTAAATGCTTCTCTTCCACTTGGTCTATTATGGATGTCGTAGATCTAGTCATTTTCGTTTGTTTCAATATATTGTAATCGTTAAAAGATACATTTTATGAAACGACATTGCTCTTTTAATTCATTAATAGTTTGGGGTTCGATCGATATTTTCTAGCTTTTTTTTTACCCATTACACAACTTTACTACATTATGATTAGTTTAGTTTGGGCCATGTTAGAAGTAGGTGAATCTCTCAGCCTTGTTTCCTCTGTAAATCTAGATGAGTAAGAAGATAGATTAGCACTTTATCTGGAGTTTTCATATTAGTAAGAATAAAATAAAATAGAATGATTTGTCCATGTATATCACATTATTAAAATGAAATGTTTTGTTATTATGTCATCTCTGGAATATAAATTCTCCCAACCGCTATTCCTTGTATAATGAACGTGTGATTTACTACTGACATTAGTTACAGGTCGTCATTCGTCACTCTATTTTGATTTGCTAGACCGTAACTTTCCCATTTGCATTATTTCCCTGTGGGTCTTTTATCATTTATTTATCATGTTTAATGTCATTTCTTGCTATAGAATAATACACATACCATGCTTTATTTAGTGCAAACTGGTTATTTCTTTTATTTGTCAAATTCTGTTCATTTGATTTTCCTGTTGATTTTGAATTTCGTGCTAAATCTGACCCTCCTGATTGAAATTTGTTTCAATTAAATCCCATTTTGTTCAAGTCACCTTATTCAAATATTAATTCTTACTATCATTTTGTTGCATGTGAAATACGTTCGAGGTCATTATGGATCCCCACCTCCCCTCTCTTTGCATTTCCGAGAAAGCCATAAAGACTTAATTTCTTCTATCAAGCCAAGCCATAAAATCGATGGATAGGTCCCGAAGTTTAAATAATTGAAGAAAGTCGGAGAAGATGAATTAGAAGACCCATTTTCATTTTTTGCATTTCGTATTATATTTCGGGCATAAGCCCTTGTCGTCTTTTACTTTTTCTGTATTTACTTTGTATTATTATTTGCTTAGTCTAGGACAGGTACGAAATAAAGAAAATGAGTCAAAAAATCCAAAACAAGTGGGTCCAAATATCGGTCCAGGCGGATAGAAAATTTGGATTTGGACCCAATTCTTTCTCTCTCCTTTTATTTTTCGTGTATTTGGCTTGTCGATATCTGTTAGTTTTAAGTTAAGAAACTTCCAAACCCCGTAAAACGCCATATCGTTTTAACGACTTGAAATTGAATTAAGTTTAAGTAGCCTCAAAATAATAATTTTTGCAAAATATATATTTCACTTATATAAAAAACTAAGCTTTCATTTTCCAAACAACTTTAAATAAATTTTTAGTTAAGTCTAGACAATAGAGTTAGTTGTCGGATAACCGCATTAGCGGATAATTTAGGTGCCTAACACCTTCCTAAAATATAAATAGGAATTCCCGAACCCCTTTAAGTTTTCAATCAATTTTTCTAAGTCTTTTGAAAACAACGTTTTTCTTGATTTTTCTCAAAAATTAAGTGGCGACTCTAAAAAAGTCGAAAACTATTCAAAACAAATATTTTCCCTTTCTTTAATAAAACACTCTTCATTGTAAAATCATTTCTCAAGAGAAATAATAACTCTTCTATTCTCTCTACTCTCTTCTCCTTATTCTATAGTTTCATAACACGTTATCAGAACGAGACTCTACTTTCTCAAAAAGTGAAGGTTCGGTTTGAAGAATTAATAAGGTATTACTTATTCTTTTGTTTTTAATTTTAATGGCTACTTACGAAACTAGAGTTCATTTCCCTTCAAAGTTCGGGCAGGAACTACCTCTCATGGGTGTTGGATGCTGAAATCCACCTTGATGCAATGGGTATTGGAGACACCATAAAAGAAGAAAATAAGGCATCAAAACAAAACTGTGCACGAGCAATGATATTCTTGCGTCATCATATTGACGAGATTCTGAAAATCGAATATTTCACAGTTAAGGATCCACTTGTTTTGTGGAAAAACCTAAAAGAAAAATATGACCACTTGAAGATGGTCATATATCCAAAGGCACGATATGAATGAATGCATCTAAGGCTACAAGACTTTAAGTCTATACATGAGTATACTTCTGCCATGTTCAGAATCACTTCTCAGTTGAAACTATGTGGAGAAAAGGTTAGTGAGATTGATCCCCTTTCCATGCCTCGAATGTTCTCTTGCAGCAACAATATCGAGAGAAAAGTTTTAAAAAGTATTTTGAACTAATTTGTCATCTTCTTGTGGCTGAGTAAAATTTATTTATTAATGAAAAATCATGAGAATCGACTTACTGGATCTGAACCACTTCCTGAAGCGAATGAGACCTACGCCCACCATGCTAGACGTGGAAAAGGCAGCGCCTAATTGTGATCGTGGACGTGGTCATGGTCGTGATTATGGTCAAGAACGTAATTCTTTTCTTGGTGTTAAACATTCATCAAATAAAAATTACAATCAAAAGGAAAAAGAAAGGATGAGAAACGTGAAGCAACTAGGGAAGGTTGTTTTTGATGTGATGGAAGAGGTCATTATGCACGTGATTGTCGTACTCCCAAACACTTGGTTGAGCTTTATCAATAATCGCTAAAGAAGAGAAAAATCCTGAGGCAAATTTTATCTTTGAAAATCAAGTTAACATCACGCACTTGGATGAAGCAGATTTCTTCGCACATCCTAAAGGAAAGATAGATCATTTAATGGTGATGATACTGTGAACATGAAAGAGTAATTTTTTTTGTAGTAGTTATTAATAAAATTCATGTAATGATAGTTGTTTACATAAGTATTAGTATTTTAAATTAGTTTAGTCATATTTTTATAGTTCATTAGTTTGTTCCATCTTAATTAATAATGCTATGTTTTCTCCAAAATCTAAGAGAAACTTGTTGAGTTTTAAAGATATCCGTGAAAATGGTTATCATATCCAATCAATGGATTAAATAAATCTTGAATAGCTTAGTATCACCAAGAATGTCTCTGGGCAGACATGTGTTATTAAAAAGTTCTCTGCTTTGTCTTCTGGCTTGTATTGGACAAAAATTAGTGCAATTGAAGCACATTTTATAGTAAATAAGAAGTTTGATGATTTCAATACATTTGTACTTTGGCATGATCATCCGGGACATCTTGGGTCTATAATAATGAGATGAATTATAGAGAATTCGAATGGACATCCATTAAAGGACCTAAAAGTTCTTTTAAATGGTGATTTTCTTGTACTGCTTGTTATCAAGACAAGTTAATTGTGAGACCATCACCAAGGAAAGTTGAGATTGAGTTCCCTGCGTTCTTGGAACATATACATGGGGATATTTGTGGATCTATTCACCCACCTAGTGGGTCATTTAGATACTTTATGGTTCTAGTAGATGCTTCTGCTAGATGATCTCATGTGTGCCTATTGTCATCTCGTAACTTGACATTTGCAAAATTATTTGCACAAATAATAAGGTTAAGGGCACACTTTCCTGATAATCAAATTAAGTTCATTCGTCTTGATAATGCTACAGATTTTCATCCCAATCCTTTAATGATTATTGTTTAGCAATTGGGATAAAAGTTGAACACTCCGTTGCTCATGTTCATACTAAGAATGGTCTCAATGAGTCATTAATTAAACGTCTGCAATTAATAGCAAGACCATTGCTTATAAAAACTAGGTTGCCTACTTCTGCGTGGGGACATGCAATTTTGCATGCTACAACACTTGGGTCAAGAACCTAATATATTCCATCTAAGAATTTTTGGATGTGTTGTACATGTGCCTGTGGCACCACCAAACCGCACTAAGATGGGCCCTCAAATAAGGTTAGGAATATATGTTGGGTTAGTCACCCTCCATTATTCGCTATCTTGAACCATGTACTAGAGACATGTTTACTGTTCGATTTGCAGATTGTTGGTTTGATGAGACAGTTTTCCCAAAATTAAGAGGAGAGAATAGTGAAATAAAACGACAAAATTTTGTGGAAAAATTTATCATTGTCTCATCTTGATCCATATTCTGCTATTTGTGAGCAAGAAGTACAAAAGATTGTTCATCTCTAGAAAGTTGCAAATCAAATGCTAGACGCATTTATAGATTTGAAAAGGATTACTAAATCACATATTCATGCAGAGAATATCCCAATTTGAATTGATGTCCCTATAAGACCATCCATTATTGTCATAGCTAATGAATCAAAATCACGCCTAAAGCGTGGTAGACCATTGGATTCTAAGGATCAAAATTATAGAAAAAGAAACATTAAATGTCAAGATGACACTATAAAAGAATCTCATATGAAAGTTCAAAATTTGAGTAAATCTGATATTCATGAAAGAATCAATGAATTTGAAACTCAACGGAATAGTGAACTATCCATAAATTTAAGAGATGTTGAAACTAATCTGAATCGATCAGAAATAGTGGTTGATTATGTCTTTGCATATGTTGCATCAAATATCATGCAAGATAATGCGGATCTTGAACCTCAATCTGTTATAGAATGTCGACAAAGAAATGATTGGCCAAAATGGCAAGAAGTAATTCAATCGGAGTTGAATTCACTTGCCAAGCGTGAAATTTTTGGACCTATAGTTCAAACACCTAACAGTATTAAACCTGTTGGTTGTAAATGGATTGTTGTGCAAAAAGAAATGAGAAAAATGAAATACAAAGGTATAAAGCACGCCTTGTGGCACAAGAATTTTCTCAAAGGCCTGGGGTCGATTATAAAAAGACATACTCACTTGTTATGGATGCAATAACATTGCGTTATCTCATTATTTTCACAGTCCATGAGCAACTTGAAATGCATTTGATGGATGTGGTTACATCCTACCTTTATAAATCACTTGATAATGAGATATACATGAAAACTCCTGAAGGATTTGCGATGCCTAAATTATGTAATTCAAAATCTCAAAAAATGTATTCAATTAAATTACAAAGATCAATATATGGTTTGAAGAAATCTTGAGCATGTGATATAACCGTCTTAGTGAGTATTTGATTAAGGAATGTTATACAAATGATGTAATTTGTCCATGTGTCTTTATAAAGAAAACAATATTAGAATTTGTTGTACTTGCTGTTTATGTTGATGACATAAATCTTATTGGAACTCCAATAGAGCTTCAAAAGGCAATTGATTATTTAAAGAATGAATTTGAGATGAAAGATATGGGAAGGACAAAATTATGTCTTGGTTTGCAAATTGAGCATTTGATAAATGACATTTTTGTTCATTAATCTGCCTACACAAAAAAAGTGTTGAAAAGATTTTGTATGGATGAATCACATCAATTAAGTACTCTGATGGTTGTTCGTTCACTTGATATGAATAAGGATCCATTCCGACCTCAAGAAAAGGATGAAAAAATTCTTGATTCTGAAGTACCATATCTTAGTGCAACTGGTGAACTAATGTATCTTGCTAATACTACAAGGCCTGATATAGCTTTTGATGTTAGTTTGTTATCAAGGTATAGTTCTTCTCCTATTAGGAGACATTGGAATGAGATCAAACACATTTTGCGATATCTTAAAGGGACAATCGATATGGTCTTATGTTATTCTAATAATTGTAGCCCCAATCTTGTTGGTTATGCTGATGCAGGATATCTATATGATCTACACAAAGCTTATTTTTTTTAAATAGTTTATTATTTAATTTTGTCAAGGTGAAATATTTTATCCATATAAAATATCATTTGTCAAATTGTTTTCAAAAAATCGAGAAAGTGTATTACACGCACCACTGAAGTATGTTTCTCAAACTACTAAGTGGCAGTTTAAGTATGAAATTTATACTTTTGTTAGAGGCATATTTTTGTCACTTATTTCTATTTAAAGTATATCATAGACAAAAAGTATAGAAACAAAAAAGATCTTCTTTTATTATCTTTGAAGTATTTAAGTGCGTCTAATATGAGTTTTATAAATGTGATTTAGGAATGTACAAATGATGAAACTACAATATATTAATATGCTTAGAAATTACGTCACACAAGGTAGTAAATAGGGAAAGTGGTTCATAACACACACGAACTTTGATCAAAATTTTTTATAGACTCTAGTTTTATGGGGGGTTCTATGACCCTCCTAAATTATTTTGAGTGTATGATTAAGGGTATTATCAATTTAGTGGGATGACCAAGTGACCACACTCATAGTTAGCGCGCAAGGGTGGAATTAAAGTAAAATGAATTTATCTATGTTTGCCATGTGGCAGTTTACATTATCCCTTTTTCCCATTAAATATCATTGATTTTAGTTGTTAAGTTAATATTATTTTTCAATTGAGAATATATATAGTGGCAGATCTAAAATTTAAAGGTTGTGGGTGCTCATTTTCGTCAATAAAAAATAGCTTGCAACCACACAATATAAATATATAGCTACTCATACATGTCAATAAAAAAGTAAAGGGAAAAGGTTCAAATATGTCATCGAACTTTCAGAAAAGGCTCATTTATGTCATCCATTAAAAATTTGGCTCATCTATGCCATTACCATTTAAGAAAAGGTTCATTCATGCAATAACAGTGGGTTTGCAAACCATTTTTGACGTGTAACCAATTATAATTCGACCACGTCATTAATTTGTTTAATGAAAAAATTAAAATTCTTAACAAAAATTGAATCAAAATAAACCACCAAAATAAAGACCCACCCAAATAAAACTAGGGATATTTTAACTCTGGAATCATTATATCATGCTTATCACAAAAATATAAGAAATCACCCTTTAATGAATCAAATTATTATCTTTCATATTTTGTAATCTTTGCTTTGAAAGAGCAAGAAATCCCATAGCATTGATAATATCTTGATCCATCCTTTGTAATAAGGAGCTCAACTCATTTGTAATCATTAGAACTTTTCACATCAAGTGTAATAAAAGCAAAATCAAATTTCTTAATCATAGTCACATGACTTTTAATAACATGTCTATCAATATAATTTGAACACTCATGTCCAATAAATTCAAACACTTGAATAAGTGATGAAAATAGAATAATACTGTTATTCAATTTTCTGTAATGAGAACCCCAACGAATACCACTTGGACGTTGAAGCCCACGTTCTTGATTTAAACCTTGATCAATATATACTTCACCTAATATGAATAACTTTTCTAATTTTCCAGTTTGGTGTTCTCGAAGTAAATCTCTGCGCTTTGTCACACCTCTGATTTGAAAAAAAGAGTAGCTTTTGGGTTGCAGGTGTGACCTACGATTGGTAGAAACATATGTTGACCGTGGAGGGCATCCGTATGTGAGAAGGTAAATGAAGTAAAATGTTTGGGAAATTTTTAGTTACTTCGGTGACCATATACGGTCCGTACGTGGACCTACTAACCGTACGTGGGTCCCATCATTTGAAGTTCCAAAACAAGTCACTAAACCCGGTTGACCAGGACAGTTCGTAGGTCAGAATTGTTGGACCATTCCGACAGTTTTACTTTCAGGGCTTTTGGGTTTCCTTAATCGTTTTAACCTAATACTATGTGGATTTACGTTCTATCCTAGGCCCTATATAAACATTTTTGCCCCAAACTTTTTAATTGAACTCATTCTCCTAAAATCTCAAAACTTGATCAAGTTCTTCCTCAATAATTTGCTCTATAAAGCTTGAAGAAGAAGTCCAGGGTTTCAAAAAAGTCTCTAATTCACCATTGATTGTGGGATTTTGGCATCAAGGTATGATAGTATTCACCAATGGAGTCCCTTCCTCCATGGGGTTCCCAAATTCTCCAATTTTACAAGTTAAAATCTCCAATTGAAGTTAAGTTTTATTCAATCTCATGAGTTCTTTTCAATTATGATCTAATTGATTATTTTATGATTTTATGGATGAATTAAGATAATTGCATGTTTTTAAGTTAAATTTGTTGGAAAAATAAGATAATATCTCAAGACCAAATGTTTTATAATTAAATATGTTATTAATTCTTATATTAAACTTTATCATTATTTTTATTATATCTCTAAGGGTATGCTATTTTATTGTTTAATGGTTTAGCCGTTTTTTTGTCATTAATATAAAAGAGAATCATATGCCCGCCTATGTGGCACCATCACAAACGAGGATTCCCTTTTAACTTATTTATTTTCAAAATTAGCCTTCCTTTTCATGAAAAGTTGTGACTTTTATTAAAAGTTGCGACTTTTACGAAGAGTTGCAACTTTTATGAAAGAGTTGCGACTTTTATAAAGAGTTGCAACTTTAATAAAGAGTTGCAACTTTTATGAAGAGTTGCAACTTTTATAAAAAATTGTGACTTGTATGAGAGACTATGACTTGTTCAAAGAGTTGTGACCATTCCGATAAGGCACAATAAGCATTTATTCACACTACCCTTTGTTGTATATAAATAGAGGGATTTTTCTCTCATTTTAACACAATAAAAATTTTGAACTTCTACTTCTTCTTCTGCACAGTTAAATATATGTGCACATTGCTCCTATTGAGTGCCTTACTGACACCATTGTGTTTGTATCAACACATTGGTGAATAGAATCGTTCTGTCCTAAGAGGATCTATTCTTAAACCTTGGGTACTAGAATGAAATAATTTCCTTAAGGGGGAAATGTGCATTCAGTGGGCTCAATTTTTTCCCTTATGTTTCATTTTATTATTAAAGATCTTGGTATATTTTTCTACAATCATTAATTTAGGCTTATTTTATTAATTTTTATTTTTGAGTACATGTTTTAAATTTTGATATTTATGTTTATCTTTTTGATAATTATGTTGAAGTAAAGATATGTTAATCAACAGTTTAATGTAATCATTAGACTATTGGTGTCATGTAGACTAAAATTGTTAAACTTGTAAAATAAATAGCTTTGATCTTTATAGAATTTTCAGTGGTTTAAGGATCCATGGGATGTCCAAGAAGGGACTTTGAGTGTTCAAAAGTTATGGAGATTGCACACTACCTTGGAGTTTTATTCATTCAACTTTCTATCTTATCGAGACATTCAATTGATTAGTGACATCCAAAAAAAAAAAGAAATGTAGTGGGATGGTAAGTATTGTACTCAACCTTAATCTTTGGGGTTCAAATGTTGAGTTTGAGTCAATGAATTATCCCACAAAGTAAGATGAATCTCTATTACACAAATATTAAAGAAGTAATTATCTCCTTGTAAACTTTAGATTAAAAGTTCCAAAAATAAAGTTTTAACCATATTGATCGAAACATAAACAACAAAATATGTCTTTTGTCTATCAAAATAGTGTCATCGGCTGCATATCATTTTGCTTAAGGGACTTGCCACGACTTCATTTAATCCAAATTATTTGACCGACAATACGTTTTTCATTGAAATCCAAGAGATGTGTTTTTATATTTTAATAAACTTATCAAGTACACAACTAATTATATAGGCATAATACATATAGTGGACCCTAAACTTGACTTCAAATTTTAACTTTGACGTCCAACTTTCATAATGCAAAAATAGACACTTTAACTATCCAACTTTTAAATAAATAAACACATGAGTCCTACATGACACGATACACGTAGGACATCACGTGGACAAAAAATGACATGTAGGATGCCATGTAGGACATGTGTGTGTTTGTTCAACTTTATACAAGTTTAAGTGTCTACTTATGCACACCCAAAGTTGAAGGGCATAAACGTGATTCGAAGCCAAGTTAAAGGGCATATTTATGTATTATGTCAATTATATAAGATGTATAATATCTAGATTTTGTATGTAGAGGCCTTGAATAGGAGAAAAACTCTCGCAGTTCATGAATAAAATATTTGTACAACCTTTTAAAATACAAATATAGACAATGAAATAATTATATATCTTTTCGAAAGACTTTGGTGATGAACAACTACAGAAAAATGAAGAATTAATAACAAAATACATAAACACTTAGACTCAAATCTTTTTCGTTTTAAGATTAAAAAACATTTCATATCTTCTTTGGATAAAATATTCTTGAAAATTTATCATAGGGTTGTACCGTCTCTAAAACATTTATATTATCAAATGTTCAGAAGTATATTGTTGACGTAGTTCAACGTTGCATAAAGTGGGGACAATTTACCTGGTATATGATAATGCAAGACCTTTAATGGATTAATGGTGATTAATATTTTACCATATATAATGTTGGAACGTTATTGTTTGAACGTTGAATTTATTTGAGTATATATATGTACATATATATCTTTTCTTCCTAAGAGACGGATGGAGAAAAAGTGATGAAAATAACATATTTTTTAAAATAAGTTTTTCCTCCCGCGTCAAGATATATTCTAGTGTTAGATTTTCTTTGATTAAATTTTTGTTAGTTTCTGGCTCCTAGTTTTATACTAGAAGAGCTTGTTTAATCCTGGGGCTACACCTATACCGGGTGAAGTATCCTTAAAACTGTGTCTCTCGACACGCCTCAAACTATTAAAAATTCCTACAAAAGTTTATGGTAAAACATAAAATTTGGTGAAATAAATACAAATGTTCGTAATGAAGATGTTTTCAGTAAAATTTACGATAATATTAAGGATATATTGATATACTTTATTCCTACAGAAATACTACTCATAAGATTGTTAGTGCTCTTTTATCTCTCCTAAAGTAATGTTGAAGTGACTGCAAGGTTCAAGTGACAACATCTATTGTTGAGCCACTTGTCTCTCAAATTTCTAAGAATTTATGTTTTCCATTGAGATGCAAAGTACTAAGACAAGAGTTTGTGATCTCTTTCCTGAAGGGCAAAATGAAGGTTTGGTCTAGTATATTGTGTCAGACTTCATTTCTTTAGCAACTAGAGATGCTATTTTGTTTCCATGCTAGCAAAGGAGGTTTTCATGGTTGAACTGTTGCGATTCATGCTAGTAAGGTATGTAACAATATTATATGTGTATAATTTAATAGATACTTATGTGACAAATTGAGATAAAATATCCATATATCTTAATGTTGTAGAAGATTTGGAAAATTGATTATTTCGCTCAATTAAAATAAATTTAATGAAGCGGATGATATAAATTATTGTAGTCATTTCTCAAGCGAATCTTGTAGCTAATATGTGAAAGTGAGAAATTGAGTGTTAGATTTTTTGTGTTGTTGAGTACATTTGTGCTAATTAAAATTAGGCATAATACATAAGTTAGACCATTAACTCGACTTCAAATTGTAATTTTGACCTTTAATTTTGTAATCGCAGAAATAGGCATTTTAACAATCCAAAACTTTTAAAAAAAACACTTGAATCCTACCCGATAAAATGCGTGATATACACCCAAATCAGACGCATCAGAGATAAAATTTGAGGATCCCAATAGTAAAAAAGCATTGAGACTATTATATCCTTAATCAATCCTTTATATATATATATATATATATATATACTAGATGGGTGTGGCCCGTGCCAGCACGGGCCCAATATTGTTTGATTTGTGGTATGAAACTAAAAATCATATCGAACCATATCAAAATGCTTAAGGCTTCTGGGTATAAGTGTTTCCAACAAGGGAAAATTATGCGGCTAAGCAAACTTGTACTATTTAATTACTCATCATAGCTATAGTTTGATATAATTACCACTCGCGACTGATATTATACATTAATTATGTGGGCTGACTTTGAGTTTTGTATAAATAGTCACGTTTGTATATGTATAATTCGCCAGCATACACAAATACATATGTATAATATAAAATTATTTAACCTATATACATATACAACTCACTTGTCTCCCCTCTCTCGCTTGCCTCTCTCCTCCCTCTCTCGATCTCGCTTGCCTCTCTCCTCTTTCTCTCAATCTCGCTTGTCATATATACAAATGCATATGTATAATATACAATTATATACATATGCAATTCACCTCTCTCACATTCTCTGCCCTCTCTCACTCGCCTCTCTCCTCCCTCGCTTGATTTCGCTCGCCTCTCTCCTCCATCTCCCAATCTCGCTCGCCTCTCTCCTCCATCTCCCAATCTCTTTTTCCATATATACAAATACATATGTATAATATACATTTATCTAACAAATATACATATACAATTCACCTTTCTCCCACTCTTTTCCCCCCCTCTCTCTCGCCCTCTCCTCTCTCTCCCAGCCTCGCTCGCCTCTCTCCTCCATATAACATGTAGCTACAAATTGTAATTATCAAACTATAGCTATGGAGAGTAATTATTTTTAATTGGCTATATGTGAATGTTCCTGGGATAATTGTATAGAATGACAAACTAATAATATAAAATAAATATAGTAACTTCCCTTTGATTTATTGTGTTCCATAACAAACTGTTTGTCAATCCCTCTCTCCCTCATATTCTCGCTCGCCACTCTCCCTCTTTCGCTCGCTTCCTGTCGCTCGTCTCTCTCGTTTTATACAATAGAATTGCATAAATTGTGTTTCGAATTGTATAAAGCGAGAGAAAATTGTATAAAAGCATGCAAATACATATATCTTTTCGTTCTATACACTTATAATTATACAATACAAATATTTCCCTGCCAANTATATATATATATAAGTTTGTTATGGAGAGCAATTATACAAACTTTGCTATAGAATACAGATATGAATGTTATGTTTGCTATACGTGAAAGTTGTCACTTTTTTATTACACTAAAACAGCAGCTTTTATCTATGTTTGTGTACAGGAACAGAGGTACCACCATCTGGGTGTATGACATTCAAGATGAAAACACCTAGCTATAGGCTAAAGAAACGCTCCTTGAAAATCAAAACAATTGAGCATTCTAAATTCGTAAGACAGGGCATATCAAGAATTTATTGTTACATGTAAAAAAAATCTTATGCATAAATCTATATATCTTCAAGAGCGTGTTGATTCATCATTTCAAGCTGGAGTATATTGGTTATTCCAAAAAATGCATAGCAAGGAGAAATTTTGAGGTCCCTTCAAAAAGCTAGCAAGAGCCAATCAGCTGTTAAGAGGGCTACAAAATGAAACTAGAAAGCTTCAAAACAAAAGATACATTTGTCACACATAGGCAAAAATTTTACAGACCCTGCAACTCGACATATACATTTTGCTTATGATCTTTTTTGGTAATACTGACCCTTCTATTCTATGAAATGTGTACACTTTTTTCTATACATATGTAAAATATAATTTTTTAAAGATGAAAACCTTATGTGTTCACTTGTATATTTTTATATAAATAGACAATTTTAACATATATCATCCTAACCTTGTATGAATATTGAGTAAGAGTCTCGCATCTTCAGCACTCTTTCTTGTGAGTTTAACTCCGCTGAAGGTTTAAAATGACTATCAATTTGCCATAATAGCTGCCAGGCAGAGAAGAAAGAGTAGAAGCAAAGGTGAGAGAGTCAATAATGAACTAAGATGTTCCATTTTTTACAGAAAAAATTGCGGTAACGTGTTTACAGAAACCAGTATGCACTATGCACTTTTGAAAAATTAAATAAAGTGAACTTACTATTTTAACCTACTTGTACAACTCAAGTTTTGTTTGAAGTACACTTCACATCACTTCTTGTATCACATTTTGGTGCAGTATTCGTCCCTCTCCAACTGTCCCTTCTAAATAAGGGTGATGATGAAGTGAAGTAAGGATGTATACTCCAATCCAGATACCGTGCTTTCCCTCTGGTGGAGAAACAACCTTTATCTGCATTGGGAGTCAACGCAGTGATCTCTTAGCTCATTGATCAGCAATGCCAGGGATACTGAGCACAATGCTACCTTTGAGGTCCTTCCTGATAGCAATATCACATTTCATTATAGAGTTATAGGTACTTATGTTGCTTATACTTTTCAAAAATGTTAAGTGAAGAGTCCGTTCAACTAAGAGTCTAGGTAGTCTCATGGATACTTGCAACTTGTATACCAATCATGGATGGGTGGAAGAGGACCTCTGTTCAACGAAACATCACTAATTTTATATTGCTATCTTCTTCTTTAACATGTTTCTTACTATGTTAAATTCCTCAATAACTTACTTCGAGAAATTGAATGAGAGAGTTCCTAACAAAAACAATAACTACAGAGGACATATGGATAACATAATTAAATAAATAAAGAAAATTGACCCCAAACATGTATTCATCCAATCAACAAAAAGGCTCCATATTTAGCCACGCCATGCTCCTAGCCTCGACGAAAGAAATCATATTAGCTACAAAACACAACGGCTACTCTTTTTGTACATTTGAAAGTCGAACAACTAAATACCAAAATCTAGGAAACTGTGGCAACAATGGATAGAGTAACCTTGAGCCAGATTCATGAGAAAACACAGTCTCAAGTGAAAATGTGGAAAACATTACATGACATGCCTCTTTTTTTAACTTCTACACAAAGTTGTCCGCTATAAACATAAGATTACATTTCCTTCTATTCAATTGTACAACAATTGTCATGCTTAGGCCCAACAGTTCACCACATGCCTTAGTAGTAGTAAAAAAGTGTCGCAGAACTGAGAAACTTACCCAAAAAAAGATAACAAATGAGCTTGAAAACTGAAGTAAGAAATTGTAAGTATTGGATAGAAGAAGATGAGTTAACTAATAACATAAAGTCTTATGTGAAATTGCAAAAAAATAAGCTTAACTAACCTAATAAAATCAGAAATGCAACATAATTATAGGATTTAAGTAGGTTTTCAATAATTAATCAAACTTGAAAATTCGCTCTTCTTCGTAGGTTTGAATCCTCCAATTCTTTTCCGCTCATAATCGATGCTTCATCAATGCATTCAATTGTCAGTACTTTATTCACGGTGAACAACATTTAAGAAGAAAAAATCTACATGATTAAAAAGGATTCGAATAAAGTTTGCCTAAACATAAAAATGTTTTCGCCTAAATATAAGATATCAGCGTCTTTTCAGTTTAGACTATAAGGTCATTTATATACTAAAATTTCATAATGTGAAAGAAAAGTTCTTCAACAAATGCCAAACCCATAAAGATGTAGCTAAAAATAATTATTGAGTTCATGTTGTTAAAACAAAGTTCATCTGAGAAGAAAAGTGACAAAATTAAATTACAAAAAGAAGCAGAATAAGGTAGTTTCGAACATGTCAAATTTTTTTTGCTGCACATAAGCCATTAAATGTAGAATCTTACCTTGCCTTTGAAGCTGCTTCTCTACCATTATTTGATACATTAGGCAGGGAAACAGGATATACAATTCTTACCTAACGTATCAAATACACAATCAAGTATCAATCTTTTCACATTCAGTTCACATTAATCAACCCAAACAAAGCTGAAAAAAATCAAAAAAAACAAACAAACTCGTAATTACCATGAAACAAGGTTTGTCAAGATGAAAAAAGTCAAGAACTTTATACAAACCAGCAAATATCACTGGATGAAGATAACTCCTTATACCCTTTTCCCATTCCCACGTCAAATGTCCATATCTTCCAACAAAAAGAAAACCCCAAATCAGTAATCAAAAAAATTAACAAAAAACCCAAGAATTGTGAAAAAAACACAAACCCAAATGAGATTCGATGAGCAACTTCATTCATCTGGATTGAAATATGTTTGGACCAGAAAAGCATTAACAAATCTGACAAACAAACACAAGAAAAAAACTTTTTTCAATAAAGGGTGTGTGAATTTGTTGTTTTTGGAAGATTTGGGTATGTTGGTTTTGCTATCACTAGATGAAACATCAAGATTCTTCCTCAGAAGAGAAGAATAAACAAGTATCAAAAGGGATGAACAAATTTGAACGTGAACAGGAATAAATTTCTACTCTTTCACCGACTTTGAGAGAAATAAATGTTCGGTTCTTCTTCAGTTATAGGGTCTAGATGGGTAAATATAGTACAGATGTATTATGCAGAGAAAGAAAGCTACACGTGTTAAAATATTACAATACATATATTTTATTAAAAGAAAAGGTGTACAATTAAACTTGCTTTTGGTACAAATTTGTTATGCTGTGTTCGTCCCTCTCAACTGTGTCTTCTAAATAAGGGGATATATATATATAAATTTTTAAAAATTGAATTTCACTTTTTTGTGTTTCTATTTTTTTGTAACATTTTCCCCCTTTTTTCTGGCATTATTTGTTGTTCATTGCAATGAACAAATTGCAAGTGACATTTTATTTTTTTTGTTACTGTGAAGAAAAATCTATAATGAAGTTAAATCGAACACAATTTAAGTCCGAAGACTCTCAATAAACCACTCCAATTCACACTTACAAGACTCCTTAAATTTTATAATTAGGTATCAGATTGCTATCCAAACTTGACAAAAATCTTTGAAAAGTTCATTTAGCCATTTTATCAAACAGTTTAAGTGTACCATTTTACTTAATAATTTTTAGCACACTATGTTTATTTCTTAGCCTTTAAAAATTCATAATTGTAATATCTTTTTTTTTTCATTAAGTATTTGACAACTTAAAGCATAAATATACTTCAAACTAAAGAAAGAAGAAAAAGTTAATTGATTATCATGACTTCCTATACCTATGGGCTGCTCTAAAATAATTTTGCAACCAAAAATGTTAGCTTCCTCTAGTGATTCCTATATTGGCTAGAACATCTGACCAACAACATGCAACTCTTGTTTGTAAAGTGTTGAACCTTGATACTTTGACTAAATTAAGGAAGAAGAATAGATAATCGTTCAAGTATATGAATTTTATGCACATATCTTGATCAATTTTTCTTTGATTTGAATATAAGGGCATGAATTTTAGAAATTTAGATTAGGGTTTTTTTTAGAAGAAAGAGGGGAAGAGCGTGGTAAAAAAATTTCCCAAAAATGAATTTGTTTTCTTGTTCACCTTATTCTATATTATAATTTATTTTTATTATTTTACAATCTAGGCGTATTTATTTTAATTAGTTGGCAGCAACTGAGTGGTTTACTTATCCATGTCAGAGCATTTGTATATCACGCGTTTTGTCTGAAATATTTGAATGTTTTGTATAAATTTTGGATAGTTAAAGTGTCTCTTTGTGCATTATCAAAGTTAATGATCAAATTATTATTCGAAACCAAGTTAAGGGCATATATATATATATGCATTATGCCTTAAAATTATTGTATTCTATGCCCAAATTGGAGAAGAATTTTTTTTTATTTATATTGGTGATTTTAGAACTGTTAAAGTTTATGAAAGGAAAAATCTTTTTAAACTCATTGGTATTAATTGAGGAGGTATTGTCTAAAATCCGAGCCAATTTGGTTACGTGGGTTTATTAGACAAAGGAAAAATGAAAATTTTGAGATTGATAAGTTTATACTATTAAAAACAGTAATATTGTGTCTTTAACTTATGAATAGTGTAACTGTGATTTAATTGTGCATATATTTTCCATGATACAAACAAAAACTTAGATTCGTCATTAATCTAGTTAATTAATGCAATTGTTGGATGCTAGGTATAGAAATTACGTTTTATCTTTTACTACAAATTACAGATTTGTGTTATGTTGATTAGAATGTCTAAATTATTAGATTAAATTCTATCGAATTTTATGAGACCTCTATAAATAATGACTAAATGTAAAAAAAAAAATTATCGTGTCACATTTGTGAATATTTTCTCTACATATACAAAAGTTTTTATTGAGAAATAGAGAGGTGGAGTTTTTGATAATTTTTAATTTATAAATGTGTATGTTACTAATGAAAACTTTATGAAAAACTTCATCCTCTGTTATGAAATATTTGAAAGCGTAGGGGTTTCTTGTTTAGGTTAAGAATATTATTCATCTATTATGAAATATTTGAAAGTGTAAGGATATGTTGCTAATGTTGTGCTACATGATCCTAAAGAAAAAGATGGTATAAATTTTTTTTAAAAAAATACATAAAAAACCCCTGAACTTGGTCGGATAACTTACTTTAGTACTTAAACTGCACGGGCGTTTAAATACCTCCCTTAACATCTTTGAAGTGATTAAAACACCCCTAAGGGATGATGTGACAGAGAGATTGAGTGAACTCTCTTGAAAGTGCGTAAAAACAGAAAAAGTAGTGAATTTTTAAAGCCCTGCACATCGCCTTTTTTTTATTGGCCTATATATAACAAGTTATTTAAATAGTTTTTTATATATATTAAATCTTTAAAATATGTAAATTTCATAATAAGAGGTAAATGAAATTAGTAGTTCCCCTTTTTTAACTTCTTTAACTTTTTTTCTTTTCATTTTGTTGTCTTCCTCAATACACACTTTCTCCATTGAAACATCTCCTTCTCCATCTTCGTCCCCATCTCTATCCACTATTTTCATTTCACTAAACTTTTTGCTAATCCGTAAAAGTCAATATCAATGTCAATTTATTGACGTCGATTTCACTCTATATTATTGGTGTCAATTTGACAAATGTAGACTTTCTTAAATTTTGGGTGGCCCATTTTGATTTATAGATCCATCCAAACATTTCTCATAGAAATTATATATATATTTTTATCAACTTTCTTATGCAATCTTCATTTTTTATTTGATTTGTCAAGAAAATATTGGCTTTCAAAAAAATTCATTCTCCAAGTGGGTAAATTCGTTGGAAGGGTTCGAAGAAGATATTGTGAATTTTCTTCTTTAAAGTGACTTAAAAAATTGTTGAATAGTGAAGAAGAAGAAAAGAAAATATTCAAGGTTGGAATAATGATGAACAATAAGGAAGAAAAAAGAGAGGGGTGGGGTATACCTTTATATATAAATTAATCATTTCATATAATTAATTTTCAAAAGTGTTTAAGAAAAAATAGTAAATAAGTAAAAAGAAATAAAAATTAATGACATGGTGCCTACATGGCTATGATGTGACGCTTACGTGGCTATGATGAGGCGGGTGAAGAGTGGTGTTATAGCCTCAGGGTGGAAAAAATCACTTCAAATATGTTAAGGGGGTATTTAAACGACCGTGTAGTTTAAGTACTAAAGTAAGTTGTCCGATCAAGTTCATGATTTTTTAAAAAAATGTATTTTCTCAGTTTTTAATTTATGCTAATAAATGTTATATATACATATTTGTGGTAATCAATTGTAATTTGATTGAATGGAATGATAGAGTTGGAAAAACTAAAATAAAGTACCATTGATTTTTTAAAAGTAAAAATACTTTCAATGTTCATGTTGTTGAAAATGATACTGATTCTTGATATTATCTTGAAAAGAGTTTTTGGTAATACATGAGAGGTATGATAAATACAATACTAGATAAATTGAATATTTTGTTGTACAAGAAGGGTACAATATATGATAAAAAAAGGTAAAAGAAGTTGAGACATTTTTGTTAATGCCATAATGAAGTTGGTGATGAGACTAAGTTGTTAAGACAACTCTGATTAAGTATTTCAATTGGAACAAAACCAATTTTTATGTGGCTAAATTAGATATAGGTGTTTGAGACATAATGTGATAAAAAAACTATAGTGAGAGGTTTTATTTATGTTGGTGACGAGACTAAGTTGGTGATGACACTAAGTGGTTAAGACAATTCTGAATAAGCATTTCAATTAGAATAAAATCAATTTTTATGTGGCTAAATTAGATATAGGTGTTTGACACATAATGTTATAAAAACACCATAGTGAGAGGAATTATTTACGTAAATAAATAATGTAATGTCGGAGGTGAATCTGATCAATTCATTAACTAAATGAAACATCGAGGGGAGCAGACCTTTAGTCATTTGAGAAGATCAACAATGATGGTAACCCAACCTATGTAATTGGATATCCCATGAATTAGGTTCATATGGGTAATAACAAGTCATTAATTGAGCAAATAAACACTATAAAGTTATGTCCCTCCTATGATGTGTGAATATAGTGTAATAATCTGCAAAGCAAAGTAAGGCAGAGTTAGAGCTCTTAATCCAAGTCATATCCTTTATAGGTGGTGTATTGCTCTACAAATTACACTTGATGATTGGACCTATATGAGTGTGAAGAAATTGTGGCAATTTTCTAGAGCATTCATAAATACCAGGACACGCGCATTATCATTTAGCGCAAAACTGCGATAACGACAAAGATTGTGCGAGTATAATGTGATAGAATAAGACGTTGGACTTACAAAAGAATTATTGGTTCATAGAAGTTCCAAACTTCACCAACTGTTTTGTTTGTGTAATCTTGTTTTAATCTAGGTCTAGTTTACAGTCTACAGACACAGGATTCGATGCATTAGATTCATATGTGAAAACCCAACAAAACTTCTTACTTTATTCTATTCTTTATCATTCATTTTGAGATATATAGGGGATTGTTGAAAAAAATAAGATAATATCTCAAAAAAAATGTTTTATAAACAAATTATTAATCATTATATTTATCATTATTTTTACTATATCTTTAAAGGTATGTTGTTATATTGTTTAATGGCCTAAAGTTTTTTGTCATTAATATATGATAATGCAAGATCTTTAATGGATGAATGGTGATTAATATTTTATCATATTTAATGTTGGAATGTTATTGTTTGAACGTTGAATTGATTTTATTATATATGTACATATATATCCTCTCTTCCTAAGAGATATATGGAGAAAAAAGTGATGAAAATGACATATTTTTTGAATATGTTTTTCCTCCTACATCAAGATATATTTTAGTGTTGGTTTTCTTTGATTAAATCTTTGTTAGTTTCTGGGTCCTAATTTATACTAGAAGAGGTTTTTCAATCCTGGGGAATACACCTATATCGGGTGAAATATCCTTAAGGATAGTGTCTCTCGACACCTCAAGCTATGAAAATTTCCTGTAAAAGTTCGTGGGGAAGCATAAGGTTTGGTGAATTCAATACAAGTGTTTGTGATGAAGGTATTTTGTAAGATTTACAATAGAATTCACATGAACCATGCATGACCTATTATTTGTAGATTATGATCATATGATGAAGCTTTTGAACTACGAAAGATGAATTTAGGAAGATAAGCGTGATTCTTTACGAAGTTAATGAAAATGATTTAAGATTGCTTTGAGGGTAAAACATCGATTTTGTTGTGAAAAGATTTCTCATATACTAATTAAGACATGATTGAGAAAGAGTTTTCTCATATTAAAAGATTCATAAGGTTGAAAATTGTTCTCACTTAAGTTGAATCAAGAATAATGAGCTATTCTAATGAACTTTAGCTTGAATCGGGTTACTTTATTGTGCCTTTACATGAATAAGTGTATGAATATGATTAATGAATACTCCATGGAATTTATGCTAAGCAATGAGAGGATATAGAGATGGAAACTCTCCTGTAGTCGAACTGGGTTCCTAATAGCAATCTCATTATCCCATAACTATGACAATCATAGGTTTGTCTTACATAGATATTAGCTAGTGAATCCACCTAAGATAAAATTTTATAGAAGAGATGGTGGTTTTTTGCTCTGTAGTAGAAGTTTCAGAGGCATGACTAACTTTTGGGCTTCCATTGGGGGTGTGCCGCCTTGAAGGACCTTCCTTATTGAATGAGGACTGAAGCTCTCTTTGTATCGGATCCTTGGTGCCGATAATGGCGTCCATCTATATTGATGGTTTGAGATGTTTGCTCAGATTCTGTCACGACCCAAAACCGAGCCGCGACTGGCACCCACACTTACCCTCCTATGTGAGCGAACCAACCAATCTAAACCCTAACATTTCAATTTAATATCAACAGAAAGTAATGCGGAAGACTTAAACTCATT
>NC_028637.1:79358136-79384111 GCF_001406875.1 Solanum pennellii | reverse complement strand
ACGGTCCGTCCTGCTGCTTCCGTCACAAAGTTCAGAGACTCAATTTCCTTGAAGAGTCTGTGACGGTCCGTCGTGCCCACGACGGTCCGTCCTGCCATGTCGTCACGAAGTTCAGAGAGTCGATTTCAGTACCCAAATTTCAGAATTCTAAAGTGTTTTGGAACGAGACCCCCTCGACGGCCCGTCGTACCCATGACGGTCCGTCGTGGGTTCCGTCGACTCAGACAGTTTTTCCAAAAATAAAATCTGCTGCTTAAAATGACTAAACAGGTCGTTACAGATTCTCTCCCCTAGCTCATTAATGTTTGCTTGGAGAATTGCACCATTCTTCTGGTTTCCTTTTTCCCTTGGCTATGTCTTCACCCAACGTTTCCTCGGTAACAATTAGTATTATGAGAGTTAATGGAAGTTCACTGAGACTTTTATTACAAAGAATTTACCTATTGTAGGATCAAAAACTTTTACCAACATTGTTGGTATGCTCTTACCTTTGTGTTCTAGCTTGTGTTACGTTGTTTCAATTACTTTTTCCGATTTATCCTCTGGAATGAGACGATTTTCCATTGCTCATGGGCTGATTATTTTGGTATGTCACTTTCATTATCTAGGGTTAATTCAGTGGTGATAGTTTTTGTTAGTGAAAACTTACAAGATAATAAAAGTACAATATTACAATTGAAAATAAAATGAAGAAAATAAATCTCTTCAGGCTGAGGCGCGAATATCTCGCTCTCTTTAAAAAGATTCAAGCCCACTGCAACAAATGTTTTCACTGGTCCAGCAGTAGTCCTCTTTGGCTTGTCACCTCTAAGATACAACAACCTATTCACAAAAGTGTAACTCAACAAACTTTGGACAAGAGTTGAGTCCAAAGCTCGACAAAAAAGAAACACCCCCCTTCAACTAATGAGAACTCTCTTTTTACTAAACTCTTTCATTCTATATTTTCTCTTGTGTTGTGTGTCCAAACCAAATGAAGATCATCTCTATTTATACTAGAAGAAGTCTTCCTAGCAATGAATAGGAAGATAATGGTATAGTAAATAGTGAAGATAATAGTCTTAGGAGTTACATATGTTACATAGATTACAAGGAGTAATGAAGGAATAAAGAATAAAATAAAGGACACTCAAGCCACCAACGGCTTTGGGAGTTGCTGCATGCACCAAAAAAAAATTGTAACATATACACTAACTCCATTTTGAGTAATGCTGAAAAGTAATGCAACAATAACTATTTTCAACGGCAACAATCAATTGACAATTCATCCATCATTATGTACATATATGAGAAGTGCACCAACGGCCATAAACCGACATCAATGTGGCCATGCAAAAAATATGAATTCTTGAATTATTAAAATGTCAGACTAATAATCTCCCACTCATTTTAATATTAGATAATAGAGTCCATCAGCTGAAGGAAGACTATCATGCATAATGAAGGTGTGCTCTCATTGAACCTTCACTTAGTGAAATAGTAACTTTTACTCCAGAGTCGTAGTGGTCTTAGTCTTGAACTATGACTGCTTAAGGAAGGTAAAATACCACTGATCACACGTAATAATCAAGGTGTTAACATGAGCTTTAAATCCAACACGTTATGGCATGTGCTATCCTAGTTTCATAAGTGCGTTTGAGAATAAGTCAATTCTCATAGAAAGCGATCTGCTTCCACACATCACACAGATGAAATCTATCGGGAGTGCTCTAATAAGCTTAGCACTCCATCCATATGGGCTAAAAATATTCATTAAGAGTTTTATCAACTCAACCTTCACAAACTACATGAAACAATGCACTCCCATCATAGGGAGGGAATAAATGATAGGTGCATTTTTCACAACAAGTCATCATAGGATTAGTTTTTTCCTTTGAACTTGGTTATAGGATATTTAGTCCCCGGGTTGGGTTTCCTCATATATGACTCAAGGATTTTGTCACGACTCGAGCTTACCCTGGACGTGGACGACACTCGAGAACCATTGTTGGTCCCCAAGCGAACCCTCATCCTGGCTGACTACTAGCGGAAGACTAACTTAAGCATAAAATCTTAAAATTAAATAAGATTCAATAAAGTCAACTTTACAAAATTTAACTCAAATGAACAACTTTGAATAAAATAATATATTCAACTAGCCATAAAATAGACAACTTTAGTCTTTCAAACATTTAATAAAATAAATGCAAAATACAGACTCCTTAACTAAACTGACTATCTATGAAGCCTCTAACTGATAAATATGGAAGTCGGAACAAGACCACGACCTCCTTACTGAACTGAAAAGTAAATGAAATCCTCCGGCAGCAAGGAGGCTTACCATAGCTAACTTGAACTCTTGGATGTATCAACGAAGCTCCTTTTGATAATCCTGTATGCCTATGTCTGCATCATCAAAAGATGCAGGCCAATTGATTCAGTACGTGGAATATACGAGTATGTGAGGGGAATTCTAAAGCATAACATAAGCTTGATACTTGAATAAAAGATAGAAACATACTTACTTTTTCTCAAACTTGAAACTCAAGGAAAACTCAAGAATAAGATACTCAACTCAGAGATTAAATACTGAACTCAAAAATATGATACTCGACTATGAATACTCAACTCTTGATACTTAACTGAACTCATTTCAATATAAAGCACTTTAAAACAAGTGCAATATAACGAAAAGCTATTTAAAAAAACATGAGGTTAACTCAAAATAATAATATCATAAAAACATATCAAGCTCCCTGTCAAAGTCTACTTGTGCAATGCATGAATGAAGTCCCATACCCCCATTCATACTAAGAAGAACCCCTTGAGGAACCATGTAACAAATACTGCGGGAGTTTCTCTAACCGAAAACTATCGCTTTGAGCCTAAGTGAAGATCCAATTTTTTACCTCACGTTGCCCAAGACTATCCTATACCTTGACATCAGTATAGAACTTAACTTAAGTTAGTGGGTCCACTAGCTCTCCTTACGCGATCATCTAAAAAGTATGATCCGTTAATTCTCATAATAGCTTCATGGTTTACATGGAGAGTTGAGTTAAATGTGAAACATTTATAGACCTTTAGGGAATAATTAGTTCCCTTATAGCTTTTGAGAAATGAACTCAACTTTTGCTCTTTTTTTAACTTGAAACTTAACTCTTAGGGATACTTAGTTCCCTTATAGATTTTGAGAATTTAACTCAAGTCTTTATTCTTTCTTGACTTGAACTTTAAGTCTTTAAAACACAATGAAAACATCTGCCTGAAAGACTTTAGAAACTTTAGAAACTTTATTTTGACTTGCTTCTTAACTTCTAAACTTGACTCTTAACTATCCTGAAATTGAAGTATGGATTTAAGGTTCATGATCTCATGTTTATGGATGATTTTATGATTTTCAACTTGAAGGGTTCATGCGGAGTTATGAGCATGAACTACTCAACTCGAGAACTCTAAGATACTTCTCAACTCAAGATTTTTCGACTTGTAGGGTTCACGCGGAATTATGGGCATGAATAATACAACTTAAGAACTTCATGGGTAACATGTATTAATCACATGATTAGGAATCAATCTCAAAGATGGACTAGGCACTCTAACACATAAAGACTTAGAACTTGAAGATACCACTTCTCTCAAAGATGCTTCGCTTACGAAGTTCATGCGGAATTATGGACATGAAATAACTTGACTCAAAGGTCTACATAACTACATGGACTCATGTATATGACTCTTTTCATTCTCTTGTTTACTTCCTCAAAACTTAGTTCAAATCAATGATGGATCTCAAATAATTCACAATTGACTTAAAAGCTTTCTTGAAGTCTACTCTTAATTCTCTTGAATGTGAAATATAAATTCAAGAGTTATGTTTCATGATATGAAGGATATAGGTGCTATTGTATACTTATGAATACATTCTCTTCACTCTTATACACACTTTCTCGAGTCTTAAAATAAGTTACTAGAAGTTGTAGAAGACTCCTCAAAAGAGCTTAAAGGGACTCTCTCAAAAGGTTCGAAAGAACTCTCAAAACTTAATCTTGACTTCACCTTGAATTTGAATTATTGTTTAAAGGTTATTATTCATGTTATGAATGATTTCCAAGTGTTTAGAAGTAGTTTAAAGTATATAGAATCAAAAGGAGTAAAGATACACTTTAAATGAGCTCAAACGGAGCGACGGGGGCAAACTGAAGGGGGCATGTGACCTTGGGGATATGGGTGGTGCGGGACGCCAACCCCTGACAGACAGATATGGGTTTGGGCGCTTTGGTAGGCTCGCTGCGCCAGGCCCAATTCAGAAAATTATGTCGAGCACTTTTGCTAGATTTCTCACCCTAAATCGCCTAAATTCAAACAGTTTCTTCCTCAATCACTTGGATACGATTAATTAACTTAATTAAAATCTAATATACTGGAAAAAACACTACAATTATTCAATTTGATCTCAAGAAATCATCAAAACTCCAACACAACAAGATTTAGAATGAACATCAAGAACACCTATCAAGAACTCATCAAGAACTCTAATCTATAAACTTTAAGCATGAGATTTTGCTGAAAAATAACATGATTGGCGTGTGGGTGAACTAAACCAACAATATGGAAGCTTACATACCTCTTAGGCATTAGACCCATGGAGAGAATCCGCAACTAGACTCAAGAACGTCGACGAACGCCTTCATCCTCGTCTCTTTTCTCCTATTTTTTTTTCTTGCCTATTCTAAACTCTCAACTAAAACTCTAGGTGTTTATTAGGTTTATAAAACTGAACCTAAAATGATTATACCCCTAAAATATGAGTAGTCAGACGAGTTAAATCAGATTGGGTAAGGAGAGGACCAAAATACCCTCACTATTTCGACTAACTTTTCTTAATTGGTCAGCCTAACTTCAAAAGGTCATATCTCACTCATACAAACTCAACATTTAGAAAACTCAACGGATTTGGAATGATAATTTAAAGATCTTTTCAATGTATCTTGTAGAACACCTAACTCATCCTGTACTGGGAGTTATGGCCATTTGAATTTGACCCAAAACTCATACTTAGCTTAACTTGCAAAATTTCATATTTTGCTATTTCCAATTAAATTATTTTTGGAATTCTTGGTGCTAAATCTAGTGACCTGATAATACTTAAGAAATTTTAATTCCTTGGTAAAATCTCACTCACTATGATGAACGGTTCGAGTCTTAGATCGAAAAAATTTCTGGGGTGTTACAGTATCTCCCCCTTGGGATCATTCGTCCTCGAATGATAACTAAACTCGGTATAAAATGGTTTACTCTTACTACATTCATGCCTAACTGAAATCTTTAAGTTTGGAATATAGACCTCTCTATAGGGAATCTTATCTCAAGCTATTACTCATGACTACCACCTTGCTCATCTCAAGAACCCACCTAATGTCTAACACCACCACATTCAAGCTTAGTAATATAACAACTCCATGGAGTCCTACTAACCAGCTCCTTAAGAAATTATCAACACATGACTTGCTTTCTCATCTTATCATCTCTCCCTTAGGTCTAAAGCTAAAACTTGAAAGCTATGGACATATTCCACATCTCTAACAAGTGTACATTCTCTTATTGGTCTTTTTACACTTGTGACTTAGCCACTCTTCACTGCTCTTATATCAAGGTTAGAGTCTCTACTACTCACATTCATTGCAAAAACCGTCTCAATATCCTCACCTATTCTATGTCTAATCCACCATATCAAATCTCAAGACTAACATATCACCCTTTTGTTGCCATTCTTTTGGATAATGACACTCATCTCAAATTCAAGCTTAATGTTCATTACTAAATCCGAATGTCAATATGATTGTTACCTACTATACCATACCTCATTACCACTATGGAAATTTGGAAACACTTGTCTACTAGGACTTCTTGACAACTAGTCAATCCTTAGATCTTAGTCTGCATACTCGAATTACCATCACATTCCAATTCACAACTTAAGTAGTACTTACTCACTTAATGTGTATTATCTCTCAAATAACTCTATCTTTCTCTAAATAAGAGGTTCTCCTTTAAAAATTCATAATTCTATATTCGATCTATCACTTCATGAATAGTTTTGCTCTTTTATTCACAACTTACACTTGGTCAGTACTAACACAATGACACATCATCATAAACTCCTTTGTGATTACAACACACTCTACCTCCTATGGTGGGACCTTCCCAACTCATCGCTTTTTAGTCTATCATAAGGGAACACTCTTCATTACTAACTCACTAGGTACATGACTATTGTAACATAGTTTGTCACAACACCATCTCCCTTACTTATATTACTGAATCTCTGCATACTTTTCTCTAACTCTTGCTCTTTCACTAGTACTGCTCATGATCTCATAACTCATGCTACTCTTTCAGGTGAAAATTATACCTAAACTGTAAACATACTTCTCAAAAAGGACCTCAGTTGAAACAACGCTTCAGGAAAAGAGTACACCTTGATTTTATCTCAAATCCACGATTCATATAAATACAGATGCATTCCTCTGAAATTGAACACTTAACTTACTCTTAGGCTTCTCTCAAGCCCCTTTGTAGTCTCATGACTTTCTCAAGACTCTTGCTAAGAACAACTCATCGATAAGGAATCTTAAAATTTATTTTTCAACCATCTCTAGTATGATAGGTAGTCAAATGAATAAGAGAATGCACGAGTTAGAATAGATCTCTATGGCTTAACTCTTTCGCACGATTAAGAGTATGAAAGAAGGGAATCTTTTCTTAAATGTCTGTAGTCCCTCATTTATAAAGTGGGGCCCTCACAACCATAAATAAGATCATATTGACACGACTTTATAGACTCCCTAGGACACTTAAACCTTTGCTATGATATCAAGTTTTTCATGACCCGAGCCTACACCCTGAATGTGGTCGGCACTCAAGAACCATTGTTGGTCAACCAAGTAAACCCTCATCCTGGCTGACTACAAGCGGAAGACTAACTTAAGCATACAAAGCTTAAGACTGAAATAAGATTCAATTAACTCAACTTTACAAACTTTAACTCAAATGAACAACTTTGAATAAAATAGTATATTCAACAAGACATAAAATATGAAACTTTAGTCTTTCAAACATTTAATAAAATAAATGAAAAATACAAACTCCTTCACTAAATTAACTATCTATGAAGCCTCTAAAAAGTCGGGATAAGACCCACGACTTGCTAACTAAACTGAAAACTAAATGAAATCCTACGGAAGCAAGGAGTCTCAACATAACTAACTCGAACTCTTGGATGTATCAATGAACCTCCTATTGATGATCATGTATACCTGTGTCTGCATCATCAAAATATGCAGGTCAGTTGGTTGTACGAGCATGTAAAGGGAATTCTAAAGCATAACATAAGCTTGATACTTGAAAAAAAGATGGAAACATTTGTACCTTTTCTCAAATTTGAAACTCTAGGAATACTCAAGAATACGATACTCAAGTCAGAGATTAATTACTGTACACAAAGATATGATACTCGACTATGAATACTCAAACTCTTGATACTTAACTGAACTCATTTCAATATAAAGCAGTTTAAAATAAGTGCAATATAAATAAAAGATGTTTAAAAAAACATGAGGTTAACTCAAGAAAATAATATCATAAAAACATATCATGCTCCCTCTTAAAGTCTACTTGTGCAGTGCATGAATGAAGTCCCATACCCCCTTTCATACTAAGAAGAACCCTTGAGGAACCATGTAACTAAAAGTATGGGAGTTTCTCTAACCGACAATCATCACTTTGAGCGTAAGTGATGATACAACGTATTACCTCACGTTTCCCAAGGACCATCCTATACCTTGACATCGGTATAGAACCTAACTTAAGTTAGTGGGTCCACTAGCTCTCCTTACGTGATCATCTAAAAAGTATGATCCATTAATTCTCATGATGGCTTCATGGTTTACATGAAAATTTGAGTTAATATGAACTCTAATTTCCACATCGGTTCTCAATACTACTCCCAAAACATACTTTAGCTCATACTTTTAATAAAAATTCCTTCCTTTGGGTTCAGATAATTTGCTGAACCCTTAGCTTTAAAAATCTCATTTTGGGATCAATGTTTCCCTTTTAGTTCAAAACTCTTTTTGAACTCTTAGTTTCCTTTTCAACTTAAATGTGAAACATTTATAGACCTTTAGGGAATAATTAGTTCCCTTATAGCTTTTGAGAAATGAACTCAACTTTTGCTCTTTTTTTAACTTGAAGCTTAACTCTTAGGGATACTTAGTTCCCTTAAAGATTTTGAGAATTTAACTCAACTCTTTATTCTTTCTTGACTTGAAATTTAAGTCTTTAAAACACAATGAAAACATCTGTCTGAAAGACTTTAGAAACTTTAGAAACTTTATTTTGACTTGCTTCTTAACTTCTAGACTTGACTCTTAACTTTCCTGAAATTGAAGTATGGATTCAAGGTTCATGATCTCATGTTTATGGATGATTTTATGATTTTCAACTTGAAGGGTTCATGCGGAGTTATGAGCATGAACTACTCAACTCGAGAACTCTAAGATACTTCTCGACTCAAGATATTTCGACTTGTAGGGTTCACGCGGAATTATGGGCATGAATAATCCAAATTAAGCACTTCATGGGTAACATGTATTACTCACATGATTAGGAATCAATCTCAGAGATGAACTAGGCACTCAACACTTAAAGACTTAGAACTTGAAGACACCACTTCTCTCAAAGATGCTCAACTTACGAAGTTCATGCGAAATTATGGGCATGAAATAACTTGACTCTAAGGTATACATAACTACATGGACTCATGTATATGAATCTTCTCATTCTCTTGTTTACTTCCTCAAAACTTAGTTCAAGTCAATGATGGATCTCAAAGAATTCACAATTGAACTTAAAGGATTTCTTGAACTCTACTCTTAACTCTCTCTTGAATGTGAATTATGAATTCAACAGTTATGGTTCATAATATGAAGTATTTAGGTGCTATTGTAGACTTATGAATACATTTTGCTCACTCTTATCCTCACTTGCTTGAATCTTGTAAAAAGTTACTAGAAGTTGTAGAAGACTGTTCAAAAGGACTTAGAGAGACTCTCTCAAAAGGTTTGAAAGAACTCTCAAAACTTAATGTTGACTTTACCTTGAATTTAAATTATTGTTTCAAGGTTATGATTCATTTTATGAATTATTTCCAAGTGTTTAGAAGTAGTTTAAAGTGTTTAGAATCAAAAGGAGTGAAGATACACTTTAAATGAGCTCAAACAGAGCGACTGGGGGAAAATTGGAGGGGGAAGGTGACCTTGGGGCTATGGGTAGAGCAGGCGCCAACCCCTGACGGACAGAGATGGGTTTGGGTCGCTCTGGCAGGCTCGCCGCTCCAGGCCTCAACATAGATAATTCTGCCGAGCACTTTTGCTTGTTTTCTCAACCTAAATCGCCTAAATTCGAACGGTTTCTTCCCCAATCACTTGGATTCAATTACTTAACTTAATTACACTCTAATATACTGGAAAAAACACTTAAATTACTTAATTTGATCTCAAATATTCATCAAAATTCCAACACAAAAAGATTTAGAATGAACATCAAGAACACCTATCAAGAACTCATCAAGAACTCTAATCTTTATACGTTAAGCATGAGATTTCGCTGAAAAATAACATGATCGGCGTGTGGTTGAACCAACCCAACACTATGAAAGCTTATATACCTTTTAGGGATTAGACCCATGGCGAAAATTTGCAACTAGACTCAAGAACGCCGATGAACGCCTTCATCCTTATCTCTTTTCTCCTATTTTCTTTTCTTGCCTCTTCTTAAACTCTCAACTAAAATCCTAGGTGTTTATTAGGATTATAAAACTGAACCTAAAAGGATTATACCCCTAAAATATGACTAAAAACTAGTTAAATCAGATTGGGTAAGAAAAGGACCAAAATACCCCTCACTATTTTTTGGCTAACTTTCCTCAATTTGACAACCTAACTTCAAAAGGTTATATCTCACTAATACGAACTCAAAATTTAGCAAAATTGGAGGATTTGGAAAGATAATTCAAAGATATTTCCAATGATATATTTTAGAACACCTAACTCATCCTGTACTGGGAGTTATGGTCATTTGAATTCGACCCAAAACTCATACTTAGCTTAACTTGCAAAATTTCATATTTTGCTATTTCCAATTAAATTATTTTTGGAATTCTTGGTGCTAAATCTAGTGACCTGATCTTAATACTTAATAAATTTTAATTCCTTGGTAAAATCTCGCTCACTATGATGAACGGTTCGAGTCTTAGCTCGAAAAAATTTCTGGGGTGTTACAGTATATCCCCCTTGGGATCATTCGTCCTCGAATAATAACTAAACTCGATATAAAATGGTTTGCTCTTACTACTTTCATGCCTAACTGAAATCTTTAAGTTTGGAATATAGACCTCTCTATAGGGAATCTTATCTCAAGCTATTACTCATGACTACCACCTTGCTCATCTCAAGAACCCACCTAATGTCTAACACCACCACATGCAAGCTTAGTAATATAACAACTCCATGGACTCCTACTAACCAGCTCCTTAAGAAATTCTCAACACATGACTTGCTTTGTCATCTTATCATCTCTCCCTTAGGTCTAAAGCTAACACTTGAAAGTAGAAGTAGAAGTAGAAGTAGAAGAACTAGGTAGTGACAAAATATTTTGTTCAATCATGTGACCCCAACTATTTTTAGAATTTATGAAAAATATCATCACCTGATTCTATCACAATATTATTTTCAAGATTGAAAAATCTATAGGCTATACTATTTGAAGCATAACCAAGAAAAACACAAGCATTAACTTTCTTACCCAACTTTGTAATCTTGGGATCCATTAGTCTCACAAAGGAAAGACAACCCCAAACTCTTAGATTTCCCAAACTTGGCTTGTAACCTTTCACAATTCAAAAGGTGTCAATTTAGACTTTTTATGAGGCACACGATTCAACACATAACAAGCAGTTAAAATAGTTTCATCCTAAAAATTTAAAGGTGCATGTGACTCAATAAGAATGACATTAGTCAATTCAACCAAAGTTCTATTTTTCCTTTCTACTACTCCATTAAATGAATGAGAGTAAGGAGGAGTAGTTTCATGAATTATTTCCAATGATCTAACAAAAGAATTAAACTCATTTAATTCATATTCACAAACTCTATCACTACTAATTCTTTTTATTTTTCTTCCGAACTGATTTTCAACCTCGTGGAGATAAGTTTTGAAATTTTCAAAAGCATCACTTAATTTTTCATCAAGAAAACATATGTGAACTTAGAAAAATCATCAATAAAATTGATAAAATATCTATTACCTCCACGAGCTAGAATTCCACTACGTTCACAAATATCAGTATGAACTAATTGTCACGACCCAATTAAGGATCATGACCGGCGCTAAAGGGGGGAAATCCCAAAGCAAGCCTTATCAGGATTCTACAAAAAATCGGGCAAAGTTTTCTTTGTTTTTATGCATATCCTAAATTTTCTCTGTCTCAGAAATTCATAACATAACTAATAACTATAAACCATAACATAATATTCCATCAATGGTACGAAAATAAACTAATTCATCTCCAAATATGAAAAAAATGTTCAAACTAGTCACTTGACTACAATTTTTAAGAATATCTTGATTCTAAATAAGAACTGACAAATGGAGAGACTCTAAGATTTTAAAGGAACTAAATAAACATAGCAAATCAAATGTTCTCTTGCCACGTGAAGCAATGCGGGGCTCACCAGATGCAACCAACTCTTACTATGTAGTTAATGATATCCTCCTCAATACCACCTGAATTCTTTGTAAAAACAATTAGCGAGGAGTGAGATGCTAGCTCAGTGAGTAATAATACTGAACCACAACCATTTTAATGAGGGAAAAATCAGAAAATATGCTAGTTTAATAGTCATAATGATGAAATAATGCTATTTCAAAAACGATAACCATATTCAATCTTCTATGCTTTATATAAGCTTAATCAGTGTAAATCCATAATAGCAAACTCAGTGAAAGAACAATTTTCATATCAAATCTTATTTCTGGGAGGTTTCCAAGGATGAATCATGTAATCTGAGTGGCCTTCGCTTTAGGAAGTAATTAATAACAGTGAACTCCTCATAACGGAGTTAAATATTCATATCAGTAGATCCCTACTCGAGGGATATCAGTAACAGAATAGTAGTTTCACATCCCACTAGTGAGGCTTTATCAGAAATCAGTAACTACAAGGTGCACCAGGTCTAACGATCCCGCCGTTAGCTACGAGATTCATCAAGGTCTGCTCCCATTTATATTCTTCTTGTAATCAGTAAAAGCATTTCAAAATCAAACAGAACATGTAAATCTTATCAAATCATATCATTTCAAAGTTCAACCATCACTTGTCAAAATACTATTTCTCAAATAAGTGTAAAACCTTTTTAATAACAGAAACCATATCTTGTAAAAACGAGACCATCTCAAATAAAATAATCTTTTAAGTATCATATTCAGTAAGAGACTTGTCCCACGTGCAAGTTCAAAACGTTCAGTAACACATTTACTTTATAAACCATGTGAAAATCGTGTAAATTATAAAACATCAAATGTGGTAAGATTACTACTCACTGTTCTTGTGTTGAAACACCAAGATCTTCACTCGAATGATCCGTATGAATTCCTTTGGTCAAACTATAAAAACATTAATAACAATTTCGGTTTAACTCCTTTGTTTAGGTAATTCATACTACATCAACAAAAACCCACCCCTACAGGTTTCATGATTGATTCAAAATCTTCCCAATCACTTAATTAGTGCTTTAATCACACAAAATAGTGTCTTCTTGGTCAATTCTCACTGTAAAATGATCTACCTAACCTTACTTCCTGATTACTTTTATTGCATATAAGCCCAATACCGAAGTTTCTTGTTCAAATCATTGATTATATTCACTTGGTTCAAAAGAATGAAAGAAATTTCCTGTCATTTCTGCTAAACCCATGTTTCTCAACTTCCCAATTTTCAATCTTATAGTCATAGAAGATAAGAATTCAACCTTTAAACTAAGTTAAGAAACTTACCTTCTTCTCTTTCTTCTTCTTCTTCCACTTCTCTCTTTAGTTTGAGATCCGAGGCTTTAAATTTTTAATTTATTTTCTCCTTGCTCACCGTAGAACCAGAAGAGTCCTATATTTTTTTATCGCTGAAGTTGCAGATAAATCTGCTGCTTCTGATTTATTTATACTAAAGTTAAATGACATATATGCCCTTATTTTAATACAGGGTATTACATTTTCCCCACCTTAAGAATTTCAGTCCCCGAATTTAAAATAGATGTATACTTGTGGACTGAAACAAGAGAGGATACTTGTCTCGCATCTCCTTTTCCAACTTACAAGTAGCTTCTTCAGTAGTATGGTTCCTCCATAAGACCTTTATAGACACAATTTCTTTTGACCTCAACCTTCTTACTTGTTTCTCCATAGCCACAGGTTCCTCTTCATATGTTAAGTTCTCATCAATTGGTATAGTCGGTGCTTCAAGTACATGATAGGAGTCTGAGATATACTTCCTCAGCATAGAAACATGGAACACTGGATGTATGAAAGACATATCAGGAGAAAGTTCAAAATAATACACCACTCCTCATACCCGGTCAAGTATCTCATATGATCCTACATATCAGGGACTCAACTTACCTCTTTTGCCGAACCGCATCACATCTTTCTTGGGAGAAACTCGTAGAATAACTTTGTCCCCAATTGTGAACACTAGATCTCTTCTTCTCTTATCCGCATAAGGCTTCTGTATGCTTTGAGCTGTGAGCAATCTCTGCCTAATCAACTGGATCTTATCTTGTACTAAGTTCAGTCCCAACACATTAGCCTTTCCAACTTCAAACCACCCTATAGGAGAGCGAAATCACCTTCCATACAAAGATTCATATGGAGCCATCTGAATGTTGGATTGAAAGCTATTGTTGTACGCAAATTCATCTAAAGGTATGTAAGCATCCCAACTACCTCCAAAATCAAGAATGAAAGCTCTCAACATATCCTCTAAGATTTGTATAGTACGCTCAAAATGTCCATCTGTCTGTGGATGGAATGGAGTACTAAGGTCTACTCCAGTACCCAAAGATTCTTGAAAGGATCTCCAAAAGCGTGAAGTGAATTGTGACCCTCTATCATATATGATGGATACAAGCACTCCATGAAGTCGAACAATTTCATTCATAACTATCTGGGCATATCTCACTCCACCATATGTTGTCTTTACCGGTAAGAAGTGTGTTGATTTTGTTAGTTGGTCTACAATTACCCATACAGAGTAATAACCTTTAAGAGTTCGCGGTAGACCAACCACAAAATCCATAGTGACTCTCTCCCGTTTCCACTCTGGAAGTTGGATCTCTTGTAGTAAACTTGTAAGTCATTGATGCTCTGCTTTAACCTATTGACAAGTCAAACAACTTGAAACAGAATTAGCAATATCTTTCTTCATACCTTCCCACCAATACAATTGCTTCAAGATGATATATCTTAGTGGAACCAGGGTGCATAGTATATCTAGAGTTGTAAGCTTCTTCAAGAATAACTCGTCTTAACCCACCTATATCTGGTACACACAACCAATTACCTAGTCGAAGCATACCAGCACAGTCAACTATCATCTTCTTAATTTTACCAGTTGTGACCTCATCTAGATATCTACAAAGTTGTTCATCCTCATATTGAGCAGTCTTAATGCGCTCCACTAATGAAAATTTGGCTTGCACATAAGCTAGCAATATCTCTGAACTTCCCACACTATATTGGACACCTGTGCCCTCAAGTTTCAGCACGTCTTTTGCCAACTGTCTCTTTTTAGGAGCTATATGTGCTAAACTTTCCATAGATTTCCTACTTAATGCATCAACCACAACATTAGATTTTCCATTATGATACAAAATAACACAATCAAAATCCTTGAGCAGCTCCATCCATCGCCATTGTCGAAGATTCAGATCTCTCTGCTGAAAAATATACTTCAAGCTCTTATGATCAGTATATATCTCACAAGTTTCACTGTATAGATGACGCCTCCAAATTTTACGAGCAAATATCACTGCAGCCATCTCCAAATCATGGATAACTTTGTTCGTGCCTCTTCGGCTGCCTTGAAGCATTGGCAATAACATGACCATTTTGCATAAGAACACATCCTAAACCAACTCTCAAAGCATCACAGAATATCGTAAAACCCCTAGAACCTGATGGTAATGACAATATAGGTGCTGTTGTCAAACACATTTTGAGTTTCTGGAAGCTTCGTTCACATTCTTCTATCCACTGAAATTTGGCATTTTCTATGTCAACTTAGTCAATGGAGATGCTATTTTGGAGAAATCCTACACAAAACTCCTGTAGTAATTTGCCAAACCCAAAAAGCTTCGAATTTCTGTAGGCGAACTAGGTCTAGGCCATTTTTGCACAACTTCTGTCTTTTTGGAATCCACCTTGATCCCATCTTTGTACAACACATGCCCCAAAAATGCTACTGAGTCTAGCCAAAATTCACACTTTGAGAACTTAGAATAATGCTTATGTTCTCGCAAAGTCTGTAACACTATCTTTAGATGATTCTTATGTTTTTCCCAACTATGAGAACATACCAAGATATCATCAATAAACAGTATCACAAACCTGTCTAGAAACGACCTAATCACTCTATTCATTAAATCCATGAATATATTTGGAGCGTTAGTTAATCCAAACGGCGTCACAGGGAACTCATAGTGCCCATATCGAGTTCTGAATGTTGTCTTGGAAACATCATCCTCCATGATTCTGAGTTTATGTTAACCAGATCGAAGATCAATCTTTGAAAAGTTGACAACCCCCGTAATTGATCAAATAGGTCTTCTATACGAGGCAAATGATACTTATTACGTATTGTTACCTTGTTCAACTGTCTATTGTCAATGAACATTCTTAGAGACCTTCTTCTTTACAAATAATACTGGTGCGCCCCATGGAGATATACTTAGTCGGATAAAACTCTCAACAAGTAAGTCTTGCAACTGTTAATTTAGTTCCTTCAGTTCTGCTTGTGCCATACGATATAGGGGTATGAATATTGGCAATGTATTAGGAGCAAAATCAATAACGAAGTCTATCTCTCGTATAGGAGGTTATCCAGGCAAATCCTCAGGAAATACATCAGAAAATTCATTCACAACTGGTATCTTCTCCAAGATAAGTGCTCTTTCTGTTGTATCCCTTACCATAGCGACCCGGTATAACCATTCTGTAGTAATCTCTGAGCCTTCACAAGGGATATGATTTTTCCAACCTCAGGGACTTGACCCCCTTTTAATACAAAAATAGGCTCATTGGGTATTTCCAATTTGACTATCTTTGCATGACAATCAATAGTAGCATAGCAAGGAAATAGCCAATCCATGCCCATCAACACATCAAATTCAATCATATCAAGTACAATTAGGTTAGCTAGGGTATCCCTACCCTCAAATCTAATATGACAATCACGATGCTCATATTTAACAAATAAAGAATCTCCCGCAGGAGTAGAAATAAGAAAAGGATGATTCAATATCTCTGGTTGTCTATCAAATCTCAAAGCAAATATGATGACACATAAGATTGGGTAGATCCTGGATTAATCAAATCATGTGCATAAAAGGAACAAACTAAGAGAATACATGTAACCACCGCATTTGAGGCCTGAACTTCCTATCTAGTAAGTGCAAAAACTCTTGATTGACCTCTACCAACATTCCCTTGTCCTTGATTTCCAGTGAAACGATCTCCAGCACCTCCACCTCAGTTTCCTGTACCAGTATTACTTGAACCATTATGAGTGTGAGTAGGTGTAGCTAGCTGAGAAAAAGTCTGAATGGGGTTTCTGGAAGGTCGAGGGCAATCCTTAATGGGATGCCCCAACTGACCACACTGAAAGCCTCCTCCGGTCAAAACGCGACAGTAGCCTGCATATGATTTAACACAAGTATGGCATTATAGGGAAGTGTCATACATTTTCCATAATAACAATGTCATTGTGATGATGATTGTCCTTGAATACCATGTCTGTGAGGTGGCTTGTAGGTGGACTGTGAAACTATATCCAACCCTATCTTAGAGCCCTGTTGTTGTCTTCCCTAATTCCGTGCTTTGTTATTTTCACTCAAGTCGCTGCTGTAAGATCCCCCTATCTTGCCCTTCTTATGTACGCATAGGTTGCATGCTCCTATCCACCCTTGTCTTCAATCTTCCTAGCTAGATCAACTGCTTCTGAATAAGTCATAGTACTCATATTTGGAGCTAGGGCATTGAATAGAGAACTAACCAACCCATGCACGAATCTCTGAACTCTATCCGCTTCAGTAGGTACAAACAAAAGAGCATATCTAGCAAGCTTACAGAATGTGGCGTTATAAGTTGCCACATTCATATCTGAAGTCTGTACCAACCTCTCAAATTGTGTTGCATACTTGTGTCTCTCACTGTTAGGAAGGAAATTATCCATGAACAACTTAGTGAATTCATCCCACTTTAGTGATGTTGCCCCAGTAGGCCGACCAAGCAACACAATCTCTTACCAAGTATTAGCCATGTCCTCTAGTTTGTATGCTGCCAGCTCCACCGATTTCTCACTAGAACTTCCCATCCAAGAAGCTTTGAGGATCCGCTGAACCATCAGAACCGGTGAATTTTGGTGATTTCAATTTCAAGAATTCCTGCAAGGATACCTCTTTATTCCCAAAAGTATAAGTCCGCGAAGGTGTCTGAAGTGGTGCATGTGTCTGAGTAACAGCAAAATTACGCTGACCATCCCTCTTATGTCTATTCATTCTATTGACCAAACTCTCTATGGCTTTCTGCATGGAGGCAAGTACCACAACAGTAGCATTCTCCTGCGATGTTGGAGGTGGACTAGCGCTCCTTTTCGGAGTGACCTCCCTTGATGTCCTAGTGGTGGTGTTGCGGCCCTCTCCTCGACCAGTTATGCGAGCCTTGTTTCTCCCCAAGTTGAGGAAGTTGGTTGCTTGGCTGAAGTGACATTAGGTGTCTCAGGAACACCTGTTGTAGTTGTGTCATTAGATAATCAAGTTCGAGCCATCTGGTTTAATAGAAATGAATAATTTTAGATTAATCTAGTTGTCTCTAAAAGTTACACACATATACGTAAAGCGAAAGAAAAACTAGACACATCCTATCACGTCCTTGCAGAATCACAATTATAGAAATGGCCGACAACCTAACCATTATTGAGATTCTACTACTAACGTGTGCTCCATAATTCATAAGAATAACCTAGTGCTCTGATACAAAATTTGTCACAATCCAATTAAGGATCATGATTGGCGCTAAGGGGGGAAAATCCAAAGCAAGCCTTATCAGGATTATAGAGAAAATCGGGCAGAGTGTCCTTTGTTTTTATGCCTATCCTAAATTTTCCCTGTATGAGAAATCCATAACACAACTAATAACTATAAACCACAACATAATATCCATCAATGATCTAATTTTCATGAAAATAAACCAATTCATCTCCAAATATGAAAAAAAGGTTCAAATTAGTCACTTGACTACAATTCGAAAGAATATCTTGAGTCTAAATAAGAACTGACAAATGGAGCGACTCTAAGAATTTAAAGGAACTAAATAAACATGGAAAATCAAATGTTCTCTTGTCACGCGAAGCAATGCGGGGCTCACCAGATACAACCAAATCTTATTATATAGTTAATGATATCCTCCTCAATACCACCTGAATTCTCTGTAAAAGCAATTAGCAAGGAGTGAGACGCTAGCTGAGTGAGTAATAATACTGAACCACAATCATTTTAATAAGGGACAAATCAGAAAATATTCTAGTGTAATAGTCATAATGATGATATAATGCTCTTTCAAAAACAATAACAATATTCAATCTTATATGCCTCATATAAGCATAATCACTGTAAATACATAATAGCAAACTCATTAAAAGAACATTTTCATATCAAACCTTATTTCTGGGAGGTTTCCAAGGATGAATCATGTAATCAGAGTGGCCTTCTCTTTAGGAAGTAATTAATAACAGTGAACTCCTCATAACGGAGTTAAATATTCATATCAGTAGATCCCTACTCGAGGGATATCAGTAACAGAATAGTAGTTTCACATCCCACTAGCGAGGCTTTATCAGAAATCAATAACTTCAAGGTGCACCAGGTCTAACGATCCCGCCGTTAGCTACGGGATTCATCAAGGTCTACTCCCATTTATATTCTTCTTGTAATCAGTAAAATTATTTCAAAATCAAATTGAGCATTTAAATCTTATCAAATCATATCATTTCAAAGTTCAACCCTCACCTGTCAAAATACTATTTCTCAAATAAGTGTAAAACATTTTTAATAACACAAACCATATCTTATAAAAATGAGACCATCTCAAATCAAATAATCTTTTTCAGTATCATATTCAGTAATATCATATCCAGTAAGAGACTTGTGCCACATGCAAGTTCAAAACGTTCAGTTACACATTTACTTTATAAACCATGTGAAAATCATGAAAATTATAAAACATCAATTGTGGTAAGATTACTACTCACAATACTTGTGTTGAAACACCAAGCTCTTCACTCGAATGATCCGTATGAATTTCTTTGGTCAAACTATAAACACATTCATAACAATTTCGTGTTAACTCCTTTGTTTAGGTAATTCATACTACATCAACAAAAACCAGCCATATAGGTTTCATGATTGATTAGAAATCTGCTCAATCACTTAATTAGTAATTTAATCACACAAAATAGTCTCTTTTTGGTCAATACTGCCTAATTACTTTTATTGCATATAAGCCCAATACCAAAGTTTATTGTTCAAATCATTGACTATATTCACTTGTTTCATAAGAATGAAATAAATTTCCTCTATCTCTTCTAAACCCATGTTTCTCAACTTCCCAATTTTCAATCTTATAGTTATGGAAAATAGAAATTCAACCTTTAAACTAAGTTAAGAAACTTACATTCTTTTCTTTCTTCTTCTTCTTCAACTTCTCTCTTTAGTTTGAGAACTGAAACTTTGAATTTTTAATTTATTTTCTCCTTGCTCACTGTAGAACCAGAAGAGTCCTATATATTATTTTTAACCGCTGAAGTTGCAGAAAATCTGCTTCTTCTGTTAGGGCTTCCAACCCTTCTTTTAAAAAAAAATTCTGATTTTTTTCATTAAAGCTAAATGACATATATGCCCTTATTTAATACAGGGTATTACACTAATTCTAACAAATCAGTTTTTCTTTCAACTTGAAAATGAGGCCTTTATGTGATTTTAGCTTTACTACAAGTCTCACACTTTTCAAAATTCTTTTTAACCATTGAGATTAATCCTAAACTACTCATGATTCCAACATAACGATCATTAATATGACACAAACGATCATGCAAAAATTGGTAGAAAAAACATATAAACAGAAGTAGAAGTTTTATTTATCTCAACGTCCAACTTAAGCATCTCATCACATGCATACCCCTTTCCCACAAAATTACTCTTTGACAATTACATATAGATCAGATTCAATAATATGTTTAAAGCTTGCTTTATTGAGAAGAAAACTAGACATCAATTTTTTCCTCATAGATGGAGTATAAAGTACATCTTTCAAAGTTAATACCCAGAAGTAAAACATAATTCGACATCTCCCTTTCCAAGCACTTGAGTAGTGTGAGCATCACCAAGCATGATGGTTTTGGGATCCTTAAATGAGTATATGTTTTAAACCAGTCTTTGTCATAACAGACATGACGGTTTGCACCAGAATCAACCCACCATCCATCAACATTCTTAACCATGTTTATATCGGTAATCACCGCCACAAAAGGTTCTTCAATAATGTTTGCCTGAGGGTTAGTACCACATTTCCGGGATCTGCAAAATCGAGCAATATGCTTACTCTTGCCACAAACAAGCATGGTCCCTTTTCTTGAACTTGGTTATTTTGTGCTTGGTTATTTTCACCATTATTTTTTTTAGGAGGTCTACCATTGTTTTTCTTGAATTTTTTCTTCTTAGGCTTCAAAGAAACATTTTTGTGAGTTTCAAGAGTAGCATTATTTGAAGTTATTAAATTTACATTCGTTATAATATTGTTCTCTTCCGTTTGTAAAAGTGCATCTTGACCCCTTGCTTCTTCTTCCATGCGGATTTTCATTATCAAGGTTTCAAGAGAGGTTTCCTTTTGTTAGTGGCGCATAGTTTTTTGAAATTCCTTCCAAGAAGGTGGAAGTTTATCTACTATGCCACAAACAATAATGTTATCTCCAATTTTAGCCTCTTTGGACCTAATCTCTCAAACAATCATGATAAAGTCTTGAGCTTGGTCTATCACCGATTTATTGTCCACCATTTGGAAACGAAAAAATCTACTAGCCGCATGTTTTTTCGCTCCCGCCTCTTCGTCATACTTACTCTGCAATGTCTTCCAAATTTTCTTTGCACTAGAGTAAGTTTTATCATAATAATCATAAAAATTATCATATAACAATTAAGAATATAATACCGACATTTATAGGAATCACCATCGTATTTTTCCAATTTCTCTAGATGAGTAATAGTTTCATCATCATTCATAGAGGTTATGTCTACTTTATAAAGATTCTTCTCAGTTAACATATAAGAAACAATGAGAAGACCTAAGTAGAAAAATACTTTACCCTTCCATCTCTTAAAATAGTTACCATTGAACCGAAATATCTTGTTAAGGCTCTCATCTTGACATCCGCGATTTTTTCAATTGTAGCCATGATGTATCTCCTTAAAATTGTTATTGATAACTTACAAGATAACAAAAGTACAAGATTACATTTGAAAATAAAATGAAGAAAATAAATCTCTTCAAGCTGAGGCGCGAATATCTCACTGTCTTTAAGGAGATTCAAGCCCACTGCAACAAATGTTTTCACTGGTCCAGCAGTAGTCTTGTTTTACTTGTTCCCTCAAAGATACAACAGCCTATTCACAAAAGTGTAACTCAACAAACTCTGGACAAGAGTTAAGTCAAAAGCTCCACAAAAAAGAAATGTCTTACTTCAACTAATCAGAACTCTCTTTTTGACTAAATCTTTCACTCTATATTTTATCTTGTGTTGTGTGTCCAAACCAAATGAAGACTATCACTAATTATACTAGAAGAAGTCTTTCTAGCAACGAATAGAAAGATAATAATGTAGTAAACACTGAAGATAATAGCCTTAGGAGTTACGTGTATTACAAAAAATAATGGAGGAATAAAGAATAAAATAAAGGACAATTAAAGCCACCAACGACTTTGGGAGTTGCTGCATGCACCAAGAAAAATCGTAACATATACATTAAGTCCATTTGGAGTAATGCAGCAATAACTATTTTCAACAACAACAATCAACTGCCAATTCATCCATCATTATGTAAAATATATGAGAAGTGCACCAACGGTCCTAAACCAACATCAATGTGGCCATGCAAAATATGTGAATTCTTGAATTATTAAAATATGTGAATTCTTGAATTATTAAAATGTCACACTAACAGTTTTTGTGGTGAAGGTATAGTTGTTTGTTGTATGGATAATTCTCCCGCAGCTCATACACATTTTCCTTTTGCCTCCATGTATAATTTCTTGTAGGTGACCGGTCACCTATCCGGATATTCTTCCTGACTAGTACTCCTATTAGGACTTGGATGCAAATTCTTGCATATCGCTCTCTAATGAGTCAGAGATTTGGACTCACTTGAGGCTTTTTAGTTCACCAAAATAGTGTCTGAATGCCATTTTAGGTCCATATCTCGCGTAAGTGTTAGATTTGCAACTATGAAGTCCTAAGGATAAGGCAAGGATAAATGTATAGCCAAAACATAGAAAAACAAAGAAAGTGTGATCTGGAAGCTTGCAAAGAGCACTTGGCGACTCACTCATCGTGCTAGGCCTTGCTAAAAGTGAAAGAGTCTTATACTAAAAAGCTAAAAGCAGGTTGATGAGAAGATAAAGTGAACTGCGACTCGCCAACCAAGTCTTTGAGGTAATGTGAAATCGCTGAAGATACCAGAGTTTTGCTAAAAATAGAGAACAATGGGTTGAACATGCATTGGTGATATTCGACAACTCACCGATTGTGAACGGCGATATCTGTCGAGCTCACCAACTTATGGTTTGAAAATCTAAGGCTTGAAGCTAACGATGGAAATGCAAGAAGATGTGTTGGTCCGCGAGCCCGACTAACATTGCCGATTGGGTCTCCAAGTGAAATTTTTGCTGACTTTGGTAACTCATATTCCATTCTATGCATTTACAGCACAGAAGAATATTCCAAAGATTTTGCGTTTTAGCAGCTTTTTGTACTTGAAATTGGTAGTTTTTGTTTGGGCATTTAAGATTTTGAAGATTGAGTGGATCAATTCAGATGGATTACAACTATTTTGGTACAACTCTATTCAATTTCCCTATGTGTGGCTAAAACCTCTATTTTAGAGGTGTGTAAATGAAGTTAGCTAAGTATTTATTAACATAGTGGGTTTATATGAGTTGCTCTGTTTTATATTAATTTTTATGATTATCATGTTTTAATTAATAAACTGAGGTTGCAAACTCAATTCTAGTTTATATCTTCATGTTCTGCTTATGAATTGAAAGATTGCATGATTAAATTGATAATAGCATATTGACGTTATTTGCTATGTTTGCTTGAGAAAGAGATTTAGATTTTATCGTCAAATGCTAGATTTTCTTGTGAAAGCAATCTATCTTAAGATTATAAATTGTTTGGCATGGCTTGCACTAGAGGCTTGAAAAAGCTATAGTGTATAAACATTATGTGATTGAGAAATACATCTGATAATTTAGATAAATCTAGCCTATCCATGTGAGCTTAATGTTCTTGAGCAATCACATTACTCACACTCGAAATTGATACCCACTTCTACACATACTAAATACTCTTGCTAGTTGATCTTAGTAAACAATTGTGACTAAACTTTGATAAATCTGTCTTCAAGTTAATCGCTGATTGTGTTATATCTCTACAAATTAAATCACGAATTCAACATCCTAATTGAATTATAATAAATATCGTTTGATGATGGATCGAACTTTAACAGATTGAGAAAAAGATTCAATACACCAATTCAAATCAAGATTGGTAATAGTCGAATAGCTCAGTTGGTAGAGCAGAGGACTGAAAATCCTCTTATCACTAATTCAAATCTGGTTCTTAGCACATGATGAATTTGTATGAATGAATTACTTACATTGCTTAGGTTATACGTATCATTTTGAATAAGAATAGATCTATTATTAATATGAGCATTTAATATATTGACTATTAAAGTAATTTCTGTTATTCACTATATACTTGAACATTTTAATGAATAAAAAATCTTTCCACTCAACTCTCTATTTCTATTACTTTCATCTATTAGTATTAATATTCTACACTGATGGTACAACCTACTATTAATATTGCATTATCCGCTCAATACTTGCTTTGTTTCTTAAATTCAAGAAAATAATATTCAAATTTGCCATCAGCATAAGTTAATAACACACACAAAAAAAAAACCTTAATAAACTACTAATAAGAACCTCCAAAAAAACTAATATAGTAGTATTTAACAATTAAAAAAGAAACCCAACAAATCAATACCTTTGTCATTTTCTTAACCAAATAATCCTTTTCACAAGATCAAGCATCTTTCACACATCATTAAATTGTGCATCTCAAAATCAATTTTTTCCCCACAAATAAAAATGCACATCCCTAATTCTTCTTTGTTTCCACTTATTATTGTTGCACTTCCACTTCTCTACTGGACTTTCAACTTTAGAAAACAAACAAAACTGGCTTTTTATGTCCATGATTATTTAAGTGGACATGACACATCTGCAATAACTGTGGCTGGTAAAGAGGGGCCACAAACAAGTGTACTTTCTTTTGGTACAATTATTGCTGTTGATGATCCAGTAACAGAAGGTCCAGATCTAAACTCAAAATTAATTGGTAGAGCCCAAGGAATGTATATAAATTCACAATTGGATGGTAAGGGACTACATTTGATGTTTTCTATTATTTTTACTGATGGGATATATAAAGGGAGTACTTTGGAGATTCAAGGTGCTGATTTATTTGCAATGAACGAAAGGGAATTTTCAATTGTGTCTGGAACTGGTTATTTTAGATTTGTTAGAGGGTATGGTATAATGACTACTCACTTTATTGATATTCCTAATTTGAAAGCTATTCTTAAGCTTGATGTTACTGTTAAGCACTATTGAATTTATTATTAAAGTGTTGGAAGTATTGAAGGGTGTGCATTCAGTTTTTCATTTTTAGTTTTTTGATTTTTGTATTGAAGAAGTGTAATTCAATCCAATTCAAAATAAATTTGGTTTGGTTTGATTTTTCTCTTTTTGGTTTGAGTTTTTTTGGTTAATCGGTTATGTCAATAATCAGAAACATAACAAATTTATATTTGCAATCTGAAAAAGATACTTTTTAATATAAATCACAAGTAAAACGTAAAACACAATATTTAAAAATATATCAATTATAGATGTCCAAACATAAAAAATAAACTAAGGGTGTGTTTGGTATGAAGGATAATGTTGTCCATGAAAAATGTTTTCCTAGAAAACAAGTAGATATTGACTTATTTTCTCATGTTTGGTTGGTGAGTAGAAAATATTTTAGTGTTTGATTTTTGAGTGAAAAATGTTTTTGAGAAATATTTTTTATTTTTTACTTGAGTAGAAAATAATTTTTGAATTTGATTTTTTTTTAAAACAAACTTAAAATATTTCGTGGAGGGGATGGGGGGTTCGAGGGTAGGGGTGAAAAAATTAAAATTTGAAGTTGAACTTTTTTTTTAAAAAAATGATATTATTTTTCTTTTGGGGTGGTGGTGGTGGTGGTAGGGGGCTAGTGGGGTGGGGT